>NW_021703775.1:22317012-22530969 GCF_005190385.1 Monodon monoceros | reverse complement strand
TCTTTCTTTCTTTCTTTCTTTCTTTCTTTCTTTCTTTCTTTCTTTCTTTCTTTCCTTCCTTCCTTCCTTCCTTCCCTCCTTTTGACAACGAATCATCCCAAATTGAGGAGGTGGTCTCTGAGAGCAAGATTTATGATTTTTTCCCCTTTACCTCTTTTTGTGAGGGTGTATGTGTATGCTTCTGTGTAAGATTTTGTCTGTATAGCTTTGCCTCCAACATTTGTCCTAAGATTATATTCGTCCCTTTTTTTTTTCTAAATAATTATTTTTTAATTCAATAACTTTATTATACTTTATTTATTTTACTGTATCTTCTTTCTTTCTGTCTTTTTTCCTTCCTTCCCTCCTTCCTTCCTTCCTCCCTCTCTCCCTCCCTCCTTTCTTTCCTTCTTGCCTTCTTTGCCTCTTTCTTTCTTTCTTTCTTTCTTTCTTTCTTTCTTTCTTTCTTCCTTCCTTCCGTCCTTCCTTCCCTCCTTTCTTTCTTTCTTTCTTTCTTCATACTTCTACTAATTCACTCTACTTTTTCTCCCTTTTATTCTGAGCCGTGTGGATGAAAGACTCTTGGTGCTCCAGCCAGGAGTCAGGGCTCTGCCTCTGAGGTGGGACAGCCAACTTCAGGACACTGGTCAACAAGAGACCTCCCAGCTCCACATAATATCAACCAGTGAAAATCTTCCAGAGATCTCCATCTTAACTCCAACACCCAGCTTCACTCAACGACCAGCAAACTACAGTGCTGGACAACCTATGCCAAACAACTAGCAAAACAGGAACACAACCCCACCCATTAGCAGAGAGGCTGCCTAAAATCATAATAAGTCCACAGACACCCCAAAACACACCATCAGACGTGGACCTGCCCACCGGAAAGACGAGGTCCAGCCTCATCCACCACAACACAGGCACTAGTCCCCTCCACCAGGAAGATTACACAACCCACTGAAACAAACTTAGCCACTGGAGACAGATATCAAAAACAGTGGGAACTACGAATCTGCAGCCTGCAAAAAGGAGACCCCAAACACAGTAAGATAAGCAAAATGAGAAGACAGAAAAACACACAGCAGATAAAGGAGCAAGATAAAAATTTACCAGACCTAACAAATGAAGAGGAAATAGGAAGGCTACCTGAAAAAGAATTCAGAATAATGTTAGTAAGGATGATCCAAAATCTTGGAAATAGAATGGACAAAATGGAAGAAACAGTTAACAAGGACCTAGAAGAAATAAAGATGAAACAAGCAACGATGAACAACACAATAAATGAAATTAAAAGTACTGTAGATGGGATCAATAGCAGAATAACTGAGGCAGAAGAACGGATAACTGACCTGGAAGATAAAATAGTGGAAATAACTACTGCAGAGCAGAATAAAGAAAAAAGAATGAAAAGAACAGAGGACAGTCTCACAGACATCTGGGACAATATTAAATGCACCAACATTTGAATTATAGGGGTTCCAAAAGAAGAAGAGAAAAAGAAAGGGACTGAGAAAATATTTGAAGACATTATAATTGAAAACTTCCCTAATATGGGAAAGGAAATAGTTAACCAAGTCCAGGAAGCACAGAGAGTCCCATACAGGATAAATCCAAGGAGTGATAGGCCAAGACACATATTAATCAAACTGTCAAAAATTAAATACAAACAAAACATATTAAAAGCAGCAAGGGAAAAATAACACACAAGGGAATCACCATAAGGTTAACAGCTGATCTCTCAGCAGAAACCCTGCAAGCCAGAAGGGAGTGGCAGGACATACTGAAAGTGATGAAGGACAAAAACCTGCAACCAAGACTACTCTACCCAGCAAGGATCTCATTCAGATATGATGGAGAAATTAAAACCTTTACAGACAAGCAAAAGCTGAGAGAGTTCAGCACCACAAAATCAGCTTTACAACAAATGCTAAAAGATCTTCTCTAGACAAGGAACACAAGAGAAGGAAAAGACCTATAATAACGAACCCAAAACAATTTAGAAAATGGGAATAGGAAGATACATATCAATAATTACCTTAAATGTAAATGGACTAAATGCTCCCACCAAAAGACACAGATTGGCTGAATGGATACAAAAACAAGACCCTTATATATGCTGTCTACAAGAGGCCCACTTCAGACCTAGAGACACATACAGACTGAAAGTAAGGGGATGGAAAAAGATATTCCATGCAAATGGAAACCAAAAGAAAGCTGGAGTAGCAATTCTCATATCAGACAAAATAGACTTTAAAATAAAGACTATTAGAAGAGACAAAGAAAGACACTACATAATGATCAAGGGATCGATCCAAGAAGAAGATATAACAATTGTAAATATTTATGCACCCAACATAGGAGCACCTCAATACATAAGGCAAATACTAACAGCCATAAAAGGGGAGATTGACAGTAACACATTCATAGTAGGGGACTTTAACACCCCACTTTCACCCGTGGACATATCATCCAAAATGAAAATAAATAAGGAAACACAAGCTTTAAATGATACATTAAACAAGATGGACTTAATTGATATTTATAGGACACTCCATCCAAAATCAACAGAATACACATTTTTCTCAAGTGCTCATGGAACATTCTCCGGGATAGATCATATCTTGGGTCACAAATAAAGCCTTGGTAAATTTAAGAATATTAAAATTGTATCAAGTATCTTTTCCGACCACAATGCCATGAGACTAGATGTCAGTTACAGGAAAAGATCTGTAAAAAATACAAGCACATGGAGGATAAACAATAAACTACTTAATAATGAAGTGATCACTGAAGAAATCAAATAGGCAATTTAAAAATACCTAGAAACAAATGACAATGGAGACACAATGACCCAAAACCTATGGGCTGAAGCAAAAGCAGTTCTAAGGGGGAAGTTTATAGCAATACAAGCCCACCTTAAGAGGCAATAAACATCTCGAATAAACAACCTAATCTTGCACCTCATGCAATTAGAGAAAGAAGAACAAAAAAAACCCAAAGCTAGCAGAAGGAAAGAAATCATAAAAATCAGATCAGAAATAAATGAAAAAGAAATGAAGGAAACAATAGCAAAGATCAATAAAACTAAAAGCTGGTTCTTTGAGAAGATAAACAAAATAGATAAACCACTAGCCAGACTCATCAAGAAAAAAAGGGAGAAGACTTAAATCAATAGAATTAGAAATGAAAAAGGAGAAGTAACAACTGACACTGCAGAAATAAAAAAAATCATGAGAGATTACTACAAACAACTCTATGCCAATAAAATGGACAATCTGGAAGAAATGGACAAATTCTTAGAAATGCACAACCTGCCAAGACTAAATCAGGAAGAAATAGAAAATATGAACAGACCAATCACAAACACTGAAATTGAAACTGTGGTTAAAAATCTTCCAGCAAACAAAACCCAGGACCAGATGGCTTCACAGGCGAATTCTATCAAACATTTAGAGAAGAGCTAACACCTATCCTTCTCAAACTCTTCCAAAATATCCTTCTCAAACTCTTCCAAAAACTCTTCCAAACGCCCAAATTCCTTCTATGGGGCCACCATCTCCTTGATACCAAAACCAGACAAGGATGTCACAAAGAAAGAAAACTACAGACCAATATCACTGATGAACATAGATGCAAAAATCCTCAACAAAATACTAGCAAACAGAATCCAACAGCACATTAAAAGAATCATATACCATGATCAAGTGGGGTTTATTCCAGGAATGCAAGGATTCTTCAATATACACAAATCTATCAATGTGATAAACAATATTAACAAATTGAAGGAGAAAAAACATATGATCATCTCAATAGATGCAGAGAAAGCTTTTGACAAAATTCAACACCGATTTATGTTAAAAACCCTGCAGAAAGTAGGCATAGAGGGAACTTTCCTCAAAATAAAAAAAGCCATATACAACAAACCCTTAGCAAACATCGTCCTCAATGGTGAAAAACTGAAAGCTTTTCCACTAAGATCAGGAACAAGAAAAGGTTGCCCACTCTCACCACTCTTATTCAACATACTTTTGGAAGTTTTAGCCACAGCAATCAGAGAAGAAAAGGAAATAAAAGGAATCCAAATTGGAAAAGAAGTAAAGCTGTCACTGTTTGCAGATAACATGATACTATACATAGAGAATCCTAAAGGTGCTACCAGAAAACTACTAGAGCTAATCAATGAATTTGGTAAAGTAGCAAGATACAAAATTAATTCACAGAAATCTCTGGCATTCCTATACACTAAGGATGAAAAATCTGAAAGTGAAATCAAGAAAACACTCCCATTTACCATTGCAACAAAAAGAATAAAATATCTAGGAATAAACCTACCTAAGGAGAAAAAAGACCTGTATGCAGACAATTATAAGACACTGATGAAAGAAATTAAAGATGATACAAATAGGTGGAGAGATATACCATGTTCTTCAATTGGAAGAATCAACATTGTGAAAATGACTCTACTACCCAAAGCAATCTATAGATTCGATGCAATCCCTATCAAACTACCACTGGCATTTTTCACAGAACTGGAACAAAAAATTTCGCAATTTTTATGGAAACACAAAAGACCCCGAATAGCCAAAGCCATCATGCGAGCGAAAAACGGAGCTGGAGAAATCAGGCTCCCTGACTTCAGACTATACTACAAAGCTACCGTAATCAAGACAGTATGGTACTGGCACAAAAACAGAAAGATAGATCAATGGAACAGGATAGAAAGCCCAGAGATAAACCCACGCACATATGGACACCTTATCTTTGATAAAGGTGGCAGGAATGTACAGTGGAGAAAGGACAGCCTCTTCAATAAGTGATGCTGGAAAAACTGGACAGATACATGTAAAAGTATGAGATTAGATCGCTCCCTAACACCATACACAAAAATAAGCTCAAAATGGATTAAATACCTACATGTAAGGCCAGAAACTATCAAACTCTTAGAGGAAAACATAGACAGGACACTCTATGACATAAATGACAGCAAGACCCTTTCTGACCCACCTCCTAGAAAAAAGGAAATAAAACAAAAATAAACAAATGGGACCTAATGAAACTTCAAAGCTTTTGCACAGCAAAGGAAACCATAAGACCAAAAGACAACCCTCAGAATGGGAGAAAATACTTGCAAATGAAGCAAATGACAAAGGATTAATCTCCAAAATTTACAAGCAGCTCATGCAGCTCAATAACAAAAAAACAAACAACCCAATCCAAAAATGGTCAGAAGACCTAAATAGACATTTCTCCAAAGAAGATATACAGGCTGCCAACAAACACATGAAAGAATGCTCAACATCATTAATCATTAGAGAAATGCAAATCAAAACTACAATGAGATATCATCTCACACCAGTCAGAATGGCCATCATCAAAAAATCTAGAAACAATAAATGCTAGAGAGGGTGTGGAGAAAAGGGAACACTCTTGCACTGCTGGTGGGAATGTGAATTGGTTCAGCCACTATGGAGAACAGTATGGAGGTTCCTTAAAAAACTACAAATAGAACTACCATATGACCCAGCAATCCCACTACTGGGCATATACCCTGAGAAAACCAAAATTCAAAAAGAGTCATGTACCAAAATGTTCACTGCAGCTCTATTTACAATAGTCCAGAGTTGGAAACAACCTAAGTGCCCATCATCAGATGAATGGATAAAGAAGATGTGGCACATATATACAATGAAATATTACTCAGCCATAAAAAGAAACGAAATTGAGCTATTTGCTATGAGGTGGATAGACCTAGAGTCTGTTATACAGAGTGAAGTAAGTCAGAAAGAAAAAGCCAAATACCATATACTAACACATATATATGGAATTTAAGAAAAAAAATGTCATGAAGAACCTAGGGGTAAGACGGGAATAAAGACACAGACCTACTGGAGAACGGACTTGAGGATATGGGGAGGGGGAAGGGTGAGTGGTGACAGGGCGAGAGAGAGTCATGGACATATATACACTAACAAACGTAAGGTAGATAGCTAGTGGGAAGCAGCCGCATGGCACAGGGATATCAGCTCGGTGCTTTGTGACCGTCTGGAGGGGTGGGATAGGGAGGGTGGGAGGGAGGGAGATGCAAGAGGGAAGAGATATGGGAACATATATATATGTATAACTGATTCACTTTGTTATAAAGCAGAAACTAACAACCATTGTAAAGCAATTATACCCCAATAAAGATGTTTAAAAAAAAAAAAAAGAATGAAATTAGAAAGTTAATGTTAACCCAGAATGAAGCTAGTAAATTTGGAGAGAAAGGTAAAATTTGAACCCAGAAGTGTGGGAATATGGACTTGGTATCCTTACTTTTTGTATGTTTGCTACAAAAATTTTCATACTTCATAAATAAGTAGAGAAAATCTTGCAAATGAACTCCCATATGCCCATCACTCAATTTCAAGAAGTGTCAAGATTTTTGCCCCATTTGTTTTATCTGTCACTTATTTTTATTATTGTTTTTCTTTTTTTGCTGAAGTATTATAAAGCTAAATCCTGGTATCATGTCATTTCACCTCCAAATTACATCTGCATTCATCTTTTTCAAAAATACTGGACATGTTTTAACCTAAGAATAAGTCAATTTTTATACCTAAATCAAAATGGACAATTTTTGTATCATTATATATTCAGTCCCTAATTAAATTTCCCTGATAGCTTCAGGATTTTTTTTTAGTTAGTTGGAATCAAGATCCAATCCACACGTTGCATTTGTTTGCTATGTCTCTTGTATCTTTAATACAGAACAGACCCTCCCTTTTTCTTCCACACCACTGACTTGTTAGAGAAATCAGATTAGTTGTTCTATAATATGCCCAACATTCTGAATTTGTATGTTTGATTCCTCTTAGTGTCATTTAAGTTGTTCCTCTATTCTCTCATATTACCTGTAAATCTAGCTAAATCTTGATATGATGGCAGTTGAACTATTTAGGAAAAATACTTCCTAGGTGGTCCCATGTGCTATATATTGCATTAGAACCAGCCCCACAAGCCTAGAAGAAAATACACCTGATTCTAAAATGCTGCTCTTTGCAACACCTTCCTTTACACTAGTCTATAAACTTTATATCTGGGTACAATTGTTAGCACAAAAGACCAAACAAAGATGTGCAATGGACAGATTTGCTTTCTCTGGGAAAATAGTTATAAATCTGTAGTAAATGGAAGCTTAGTGCCAACTTATATATTCTATCACTCCACCAAGTATTACCCTCGAATATAATCTGATATTCAATTGCCACAGAGCCCTGGCAGACAGTCTCAATGATGAAGTCCATGGAGGAGCCTTTGGCAGAATGACTAGAGTAGATACTGCTCAGCAGGAACACAAGCTGAGTCTAACACATGCACCCTGGAGGTTGCAGTGTGGAATTAGCCATTTTCTTCCAGGAAACAGTTGCTTCTTTCACACTGCAAAAAATAGTAGAAGATATACTTTTTTGTTGTTTTTAATGAAGTATAAGGAATAGGCAGAAGGATATCTGCTCCACAGTATAGACACACATGTATGTGTATCTATGCACACACATGGGCACACACAGTTTTTGTCATACAGAAAAAGATAGTTCAACTTTGGACAGAGTTTGAAGTGTTTACATTGGACTTATCAAACCAAATGAGGTGACTCTGGTGGGATGAATACAATGGAAGAAGAAGTGTGATATTTAGAAATGCATTCATAAGACTGACAGAGAAAGACTGACAGAGTAGAAAGAAGAAAGAGCTTGAAGTCAATCCTTTAGTTCTATATTTTGATTGCTAACTTATTCCACATGAAGGTGTTCTGCTCCTAACTCAGAACAAGTGTCCAAGAATCAAGGCATATTTTGTCACAATTCAGGAGTTAAAATGTGTTTAGTGGTTCAGAAATATGTCACACTGAAGCTTGGGAGAAAGCTTAATGGGAAGAAATCCTTGTTTTTGGGACTTCCCCAGTGGCCCAGTGATAAAGAATCCACCTTCCAGTGCAGGAAACACGGATTTGATCCCTGGTCAGGGAACTAAGATCCCACATGCTGCAGGGCAACTAAGCCTGTGTGTGCGCCTCAACTACTGAGCTCATGCACCTCAATAGAGGGAGCCTGCATGACACAACTACAGAGCCCATGTGCCCTGGAGCCTGTGCACCACAACCAGAGACAGAAAACCCACGCACCACATCTAGAGAGAAACCTGAGCAGACCACGCACCGTATGTAATGGAAAAGATCCCTTATGCCTCAACAAAGATCCCGTGTGCCATAACTAAGACATGAGGCAGCCAAAATAATAATAATAATAAGGAAAATAAGTAACTAAAATAAATAAATATGTTAAAAGATAGAAATCCTTGTTCTTGGCACCTCTACAGCATTTTGGCACACCTTTATCAAAATATTTGTGATCTTTCTTTTGGTTTCATATATGACATTGATTTAAGCCAGGTAAGTGCATTGCTAAATGAACTGAGATTTAGCCAGTCATTGCAGGCAGATTGTTGTTGTTATTTACAATACTTTTCAGAGTTGTTCCTGAGCAGAAACTTTAAGTAAATGGAGTAGTAACAGAGAAGTTAAAAGCACTATGTATTAGCTTGCTTGAGCTGCCATAACAAAGTACCACAAACTGAATGGCTTCAAGAATAAATGCTTATAGAGGCTAGATGTCTGAAGCCAAGGTGTTAGTAGGGTTGGTTCCTTCTGAGGGCTGTGGGGAAGAATCTGTTGCATGATTGTCCACTAGCTTATGGTGTTTTGCTGGTTATCTTTGGTAGTCCTTGGGCTGTTGAAGCATCACCCTAATAACTGCCTTCATCTTCACATGATATTCTCCTGTGTGTGTATGGGTCCAAATCTCCCCTTTCTTAAGGACCTGAGTCAAATTAGATTAGGGGCCCACCCTATGCCAGTGTCATTACATCTTAACTAAGTACATCTGCAACTAATTACAACTAATTGCAACAATGACCCTATTTCCAAATAAGATAATGTTCTGAGGTACTGGGGATTAGGACTTCAACTTATAAATTTTGGTGGGACAAATTTCAACCCATAACATCCAATATATCATTTAGACTTAGATGATGAAATATTTGGGATTCTCAACCTCAGCTTTATTGATATTTTGGACTTGCTAATTCTTTGTGGGGCAGGGATATTGGCTGTCCTGTGCACTATAGAATGTCTTTAGCAGCATCACAGACCTCTACCTACTAGATGCCAGTAACACCTCAACCCCCAGTTATGGCAATCAAAAATATCTTCAGATAGTACCAAGAGTCCCCTGAGATAGAGGGATAGCCCCAGTTGAGAACTCACTGAACAATTAGATAACCTTTAAGTTATTTCTGTATGTCTACAGAAACCTGAAAATTATCATAACTCAGAGACAAGTTAACCCTTGTTATTCCCCTCAGAAATAGTAATGAAAGAAGAGTTAACTTATTTTTTCAAAGTGGTAAATTTGTATTTTTAATAAAGTAGTTACTTTTATAACTAGATACAAAAAGATATTTTGCTATAAAATGCATTTCTCTAATTTCTCATCTGTATCTCTCTGTATTTTTATTTTGATCTCATAAAAATGAATTGAAAATGAAGTGAGGTATGGGCAATGGAAGGACCTGTGTTAACAGGGGAAAATAAAGCAGCATATACTTCTGATATGCATAAAACAATCATGATTTAAAATAGATAAATTGTGTGTATATACTTTTATGTGTGTGTGTGTGTGTGTGTGTGTGTAGGTGTATACTTAGGTGGGCCAGACAAAGCATTGGCATGAAAATTTGGTTTTATCATCAAGTGAGTCAAGAGAGGTGGAATCATACATGTATTTGAGTAGTGCAAACCTGTTTTGGCATGGATTACTTTATTTAAAAAATATGGATAGCCATCATAGATCAATTTTCAGAAATAGGCAGTACAGTTGTTTTGTGTTAAAGCTTCTTAATATAACCCTCTAAAAACTGGAAATTCAAATAGAGAATTTCTGTATGCATATAATTAAAATGATGCTTCAAAGACAGGTCTAAATAAATTCTGTTGATTTGAAAGAAAAAAAATCCCTATTCCTGGTACATTTGCTATTGAATCTATTTTAGGGTATCTTTCAGTAAATTTTGATTAAATGAGTATAATATTCCTTCCTTGCCTTGAAAAAGTCCAAAGAAAGAAGGAATGTACACATCATTTTGCCAAAGAGTCTCAAAATCTCTTACCCAAATGACTCATTGACAAGGAATATAAAAAATTTAAATGAGTTGAGCAAATTTTTTGACTCTTTAGGTTTCTATTCTGTAAAATAAAAACAGTGAAATGACCAAAAGTTTAATAACAGGTGATAGAGAAATATTATTATTATTATTTTTAAAGAATGTATCCCATGAATTATTTGGAGCAGAAGTCAAAAAGAGTGTCCGATGGACTGTACTTGTCTGCAATAAAATCAGTTTTCAATTGGTTTTATTTCTTATAATGAATTTAAACTAAAGAAAAGAAAAAGGAAAGTGTTAGATCCAACAAAACATAGGTGGGCAGAAGTCCTAAATAGATTTTTCTCCAAAGAGCACATACAGATGGCCAACAGGCACATGAAAAGATTCTCAATATCACTAATTATTAGAGAAATGCAAATTAAAGCTATGATGAGGTATCACCTCACATGAGTCAGAATGATCATCATTAAAAAATCTACAAGTAACAAATGCTGGAGGGTGTGGAGAAAAGGGAACACTCCTACACTGTTGGTGGGAATGAAAGTTGGTGCAGCCACTATGGAAGACAGTGCAGAGGTTCCTCAAAAAACTAAAACTAAAGTTGCCATATGATCCAGCAATCCCACTCCTGGGCATATATATGGACAAAACTCTAATTCAAAAAGATACATACACCCCAATGTTCACTGCAGCACAGTAGTCAAGACATGGAAAAAACCTCTGTCCATTGATAGATTAATGGATAAAGATGTGATATATATATATATATATATATATATATATATATATAGGAATGGAATATTAGTCATAAAAAAGAATGAAATAATGTCATTTGCAGCAACATGGATGGATCTAGTGATTATCATATTAAGTGAAGTCAGTTGGAAAGAGAAAGACAAATACCATATGATACCACTTATATGTGGAATCTAAAATATGAAACAAATGAACTTATCTATGAAACAGAAACAGACTCACAGACAGAGAACAGACTTATGGTTGCTAAGGGGGAAAGGGGATGAGGGTGGGAAGGATTGGGAGTTTGGGGTTAGCAGGTGCAAGCTATTTTATATAGGATGGATAAACAACAAGTTTCTACTGCATAGTACAGGCAATGATATTCAGTATCCTGTGATAAACCATAGTCGAGAAAAATATGAAAAAGAATGTATATATATTATATATATATTATATTTTATATACATATATATGTAAAAAAAAGAAAAAAATCACAACATTTCTTTTAAAAATCTGAGATTTCTGCTTTTCTTGAGACATCAGCAGCTCTGGAATTCCTGACTCTGCATTCTTACATGGCAACAATCAGAGTTCAGAAGCTGTAGCCCCTTTGTCTGGGTATATTCTTCAGGAGGCCACTGGCCCCACCATTGTCACTTTTCCCCAATGATGCCTAATGCTAGATGTTATTTATGTTTGTGTTTGTTCTAATCTAGGTCAATCCCATCAATTTTATAACCCTATAGATAGCATAACGGTTTGCCATTTCAACTTAAAACTTGAATCTATGAAAATCAATTATGTTTCAAGAAACAGGTATCAGAACACTTCTGTACAAAAATATAAGGCATCATTATGAAGACCAAGAAACTGAACCCACAAGGGTTTGTGTATTCATACATACAACAAAAGTTTCTGCCACTAACTCTTTGGCACTGTTAGAAACGCACTATGTCTTGGATCTAAACTGATGTCTTGAATACTGCAAAATGGATCTCTTACCTACTTCTTTTGCTAGCTATGTAATCATGGCATTATTTAACCTCCCCAAAACTCACTTTCCACTTCTATAAAATAGGAAAAGTAATTGTATTTATTACATAAGCTTAAGTAAGTATTTTGAAAAGATAATATACTTTGCTTAAAATTCTGTTTGGCAGAGTAAGCATTCATTAAATGTTACCTATTATTATTCTTGCTACAATTATTCTGACAACTCACTAACTCATTCTGTAAATAATCATCATCTTATATTCTCAACTGACTCAAAAGAGTAATTAACTTTACTTGTATCTATCTAGATCAACTAGACTCCAAAAAAATACTATAGACAACATTAAGTATTAGAGCCACTGTTCTCAATCCTGGGTGACTTTGACCCCATAGGACAGTTAGTAATTTCTGTAGATATTTTTGATTGTCAAGATTTGGGGTGTGTGCTATTGTTGTCTACTGTGTAGAAGCCAAAGATGTTCCTAAATAAACTTCAGTGTACAGGACAGAACCCATAACAAAGAAATATCTGATCCAAAATATTAAGAGTGTGAGATTTGAGAAACCTACACTAGAGATATTTACTGACATGAATTAAAGAATTACTGTTATGAAAGAGAGTAAAAAATAATCAGAAAAGGGAGATATATCTAGAAAAAGGCCAAGTGACAGTCACAAACTGTTTTTATTTGCACCATATATTCCTCAAATAAGTTTTCATTGTCAAATGAATTAAGTGTTTTTTCTTTGGACTACAGAAGTTTGAGTTTCAAAAGAAAGATTTTAGAATCAGGATAAATCTATTATCTTAATGCCTGACTAAACTGTTGAAACCAAAATAAATGAAATCCCCCAGTGGATCACTAGCCATTTGTTCAAGTCTGCACCTCAAATTAATACATGTAATGTCATGGCTTGAAGCTACTTTCCATACTTTTTTTCTGGCATAGATAATACAACAGATTTTAAAGGTCCCTAGACATCTACAAAACAAGATTTTGTGTAAGGCTGTCATCTGTTAACATTAACTATTTACATAAAGACTAATTTGATTATCAAATTTGAAATCTGAGCATCTGGATAAAGACTTCATTTTTTTTTTTCGCTCTTTGTCTCACCTTGTCAAATAGGAAATGAAAGCAGTGGCTGGTTTTCATGACAGTGGCGTAATCTGTGAAAACCAACCATTTCCCTCCAGTATACTAATGTTTTTAGGAGATGTAATTGTTTCTGGGGTCTGAAGTACTTTCATTTCTATTTTTCCTCAAGGACCTGCAGTAATCTATATGTAATTTAAAAAACAAACGTATTTTATTTGTAGATGGAAGTTAGGTTATGTTTGGACACATTCTTAACCTTTGACAAGAGCAATCAATGAGAGAAATGCAACAGCACACACAACCTGGGTAAAAGAATACAAAAGGAAATAAAGTTACATCTCCTTTGTCACAAAAGAGAATCACGAGGCTCTTAAAAGTGATCATTTTGGGCCATATTCCTCATTTAATAAGTTACAAAGTTTCCTCTTGTCTTTTACTTCATGTATTTTTTACTGAACTGGAGGAAGAAGCCATATGCTACCATGTTTTATAATGATATTATGTTCAGGATCTAAACAATAGGTTTTATTCTAATTTTTATAATCATTGCATTTACTTCTCCATAATACTGAAGTGTGTGTGTGTGTGTGTGTGTGTGTATGTGCTTGTGTGTGTATATAAAATCCTTGTGAAAGTTTCTGTTAATTTTCTATTTTAATTATTTTCTTACAACACCAAGGATGCTGACACAGAAATTCAAAACAAAAGTGAAAAATATGCTTGATGTAAAGCTTGGCCCCACTGATTTTCTTCAGGGCATATACAATAGAATAGCTTTCCATATGAGTTCATGAAAATAATTAGGTTTTAGGTCCCACTTAGTAATTTTTGAAAAGGAGCTAGGAATCCCAGGATAGAAGGTAAAAAAGAAGTGACAGAGTCAAATGTTGATAAAAGGATATTTTACTAACATTGTTTAGGAGAAACAGAAAGCTGTGTGAAATTTAAGAGAGATAAAGAGAATACTTGATGATAACTACAGTCTCACTGGTTCAAAGAAACTATAAGATGAAATGCAGGGTTTATCATTAAGACAGAATTCAGACACTGCACAAATGTTTATAAGACATTTTACTTCTATTTGTAGCTACATGACAACTCTTTCTCCTGTAGTTCCATGACTGATCACTGTAAATGCAGTGTCCAAATAAATCCAAATAAAATATTCATATTTAAAAATATAAAGGAAATGAACAAATTTTATTAATTAAATAAGACCGCAAAACTGGGATAGTGAATGAGGAAAAAAGCAGACAGAGCAATTAAGGTTTAATATGAAGCTAAGTGGGCCAAAGTATTTAAAATTCAATATATATCATCAGGAACCAATGATAATGGATCTTTGGAAATGAATAACAGAAAGACAACTGTAAGCATATGACTCTCAATTTTAAAATAATACAGTTATGTTTGCTTTGTGTTTTCTGCAGATTTATCCCAAGCCTAAAATGATTGCTTACAGCTGACAGCTTGCTGGTCTCCTAGTGATTTCAATAATTATCTCTATTGAGTTAGTGTATTGATCTGTAGCTGCTAGCCATTTCAAAATTCCTCTTTTATCCTGATAGAGGTAATAGAATAAATGAGTCTCTTTGCCAAACATAGCAGGAACATTGGGTACACAATTAGGTCACAATACAAAACTGAAAAAAACATAAAGGAAAATTAAACAGAAATTTTGAGCTAAAATAAATTTATATAAGACAATTTTTTTCTGTTTAATTTGTTAAATATAGGTGTGATAATAAAACAATAACCAAAGAAAATCAGATTGATTGAGTAGCACAACTTCAGACTATCCTTTGTTAATATGAGTAGTAAAACAGTTCAAATACAAGTGGTTATGAGTTATAAATGTACTTAGTAACTTTAAAAAAAATTCTTCCATGGCAGCTATTTATGATAAGGTTCTGAGTTCCTATTCCACATCAGCATGCCTAAATGGAATTTGGCTTTGCTTACTTTCTAGCTGTGAGACTTTGCCTCAGTGTCCTTGTCTGTAGAATGGGGATGGGACAGTACCTTCTTCAGGGGATTCTTCTGAGGAGTCAATAAGAAAGCAAGTTGGACCTTGGGAGAAGATGCCTACATAGATCCTACAAGTTTCCATCCCAGTGGACAAGTGGATAGAAGCCTCAAGGAATGGTTTGAAGTGAACTCTTAAAAAAATAATTTTGGTTGAAAAAATATATTGCACATTGTTCAAAATCACAAATGAATAGAATGTGAATTTGTCCAATCACTGATATTAAAACATTTTTCTAGAGGCATCCACTTTTACTTTGCAAATAATTAGGCAAACCTGGGGATACAGACTACCTGATATGATGATGAATGAAAGGAATGCTAAACAAATATTTTTTCAGTCACATACAAAACAAATTGTATTTATTTGTTTTGTTGGGCACTTCAGATTGTTTACAAAAGGATGTTCAAAGCTATTTAATAATAAAAGAACTAAAGCTATGTAGGATAAATGGAGTAAACATGGCTAAACATTTAAAGTAGGTACTAATCAGGAAAAAAAAAATCCCAAATTAGATATTTCTCATTAATTTGGCAGTCTTAATAAGCATAGATATTCTTACAACCTTTGCCTTAAGTGTACCCATTTACAGTTAGAAAGCACTATATCCTTAGTTTGAAGAATCATGTTTTTTAAAAGTAGAGAGGTTAACACTGTTAACACTGTTTTGAAAAGTAGAGACAATTAGATTGCTATTTCTTTAGTTTGAGTAATTGCTGTTTTTAAAAGTAAAGCAGGCATCAGTGACTGGAAAAATTGCAGAATCAGTTACTGGAAAATATTAACTTTTGATCAATTTATCATTTCAACACCTTTTTTTTTTCTTATTCATTTTCGACACCCCCCCCAAAAAAAAACACACTCAATTTATTTGCAGTCAGATTGTCTGCTTTCCACATAGTAGAAATTGAGCAGCTGCATTTATTCTTGTTACAAGGGCAAGGTTGGGCCAAGATCAGGGGCCCTGTGATGGCTGGTTACCAGCGGTAAAACAGTGCTGGCAGAGAAGAAGGACACTGCCTCCCACAGCTGAGAGTTTCCACAGCAAACACAGGAAAGGATCTGTTCAGCACAGAGATGATTTCCCTGCTCTATTTCTGCTGACTGACTCTATCAACTGCTACATGAAGAAGCAAAACAAAATGACACGGCATCTAAATTGCTCCTTTTCTCTGGGACGGGGCCTGTGATACTCAAGGAAGAACATGCCCAACTGCTGACACAAATCGATTGTGCTCTTTTTTTCTGGGCACACATCTTATTTATAAAACCAACTGAGAATATTAATGTGGTGTAAGATATAGCAGTTCAAGAGCAGGAAAACCAGCCAAACCAGCCAAAGTGTCTGATATATTCTGCTCTAAAGTCAGCTTGCTTTAAGAAGGAATTTTTTTTTTAAGTCTTAAATATATATTTAAGATTTATACTAGATTAAAAACTATAAGACTTTTTACATGAAATTAAAATACAAACTAGGCAATACAGAGAATATTGGCCATAACAGAAAACAGAATACATGACTTAAACAAAGGTTCAAGATCAATGGAAAAAAATAAATACTGAAGAACAGATAAAAATATGAAAAGACTGTCATTGGTAACTACATAAAAATAAGAATACAATAATAGACTTAAAAAGTCATTAACTCAGCAGAAACTCTGCAGGCCAGAGGGAGTGGCAGAATATATTCAAAGTGATGAAAGGGAAAACCTACAACCAAGATTACTCTACCCAGCAAGGATCTCATTCAAATTCAACAGAGAAATCAAAACCTTTACAGACAAGCAAAAGTTACAAGAATTCAGCACCACCAAACCAGCTTTACAACAAATGCTAAAGGAACTTCTCTAGGTAGGAAACACAAGAAAAGAAAAAGACCTACAAAAACAAACACAAAACAATTAACAAAATTGTAATAGGAACACACATATCAATAATTACCTTAAGTGTAAATGGATTAAATGCTCCAACCAAAAGACACAGACTGGTTAGATGGATACAAAAACAAGACCAGTATATATGCTGTCTACAAGAGACCCACTTCAGACCTAGAGACACATACAAATTGCAAGTGAGGGGATGGAGAAAGATATTCCAGGCAAATGGATATCAAAAGAAAGCTGGAGTAGCAATACTCATATCAGACAAAATAAACTTTAAAATAAAGATGATTACAAGAGACAAGTAAGGACATTACATAATGATCAAAGGATCAATCCAAGAAGAACATATAACAATTGTAAATATATATACTCCCAAAATAGGAGCACCTAAATACATAAGGCAAATGCTAACAGCCATAAAAGGGGAAATAAAAGTAACACAATAATAGTGGGGACTTTAACACTGCAATACACAAATGGACAGATCATACAAACAGAAAATAAATAAGGAAACACAAGATTTAAATGAGACATTAGACCACATGAACTTAATCGATATTTATAGGACAATCCATCAAAAAACAACAGAATAAACTTTCACCTCAGTTGCGCATGGAACATTCTCCAGGATAGATCACATCCTGGGTCACAAAACAAGCCTCAGTAAATTTAAGAAAATTGAAAGTCTATCAATCTTTTCTAACCACAAAGCTCTGAGACTAGATATCAATTACAGGAAAGAAAACTGGAAAAAATACACACACATGGAGGTTAAACAATACACTACTAAACAACCAAGAGATCACTGAAGAAATCAAAGAGGAAATCAAAAAAATACCTAGAAACAAACAACAATGAGAACACAACAACCCAAAACCTATCTGATGCAGCAAAAGCTGTTCTAAGAGGGAAGTTTAGAGCAATACAATCCTAACTCAGGAAATAAAAGAAACATCTCAAATAAACAACCTAACCTTACACCTAAAGCAAATAGAGAAAGAATAAAAAAAAAGTTAGCAGAAAGAAAGAAATCATAGAGGTCAGATCAGAAATAAATGACAAGGAAATGAAGAAAACAATAGCGAAGATCAATAAAACCAAAAGCTGTGTCTTTGAGAAGATAAGCACAATTGATAAACCAGTAACCAGACTCATCAGGAAAAAAAGTAAGAAGACTCAAATCAACAGAATTAGAAATGAAAAGAAGAAGTAACAACTGACTCCAAAAAACTACAAAGGATCAAGAGAGACTAGTACACGCAACTATATGCTGATAAAATGGAAAACCTGCAAGAAACAGACAAGTTCTTAGAAAGGTACAAAGACTTCCAAGACTGAACCAGGAAGAAATAGAAAATATGAATAGACCACTCACAAGCACTGAAATTGAAACTGTGATTAAAAATCTTCCAACAAACAAAAGTCCAGGGCCAGATGGCTTCACAGGCGAACTCTATCAAACATTTAGAGAAGAGCTAACACCTATTCTTCTCAAACTCTTCCAAAACATAACAGAGGGAGGAACACTCCCAACCTCATTCTATTAGGCCACCATCACCCTGATACCAAAAGCAGACAAAGATGTCACAAAGAAAGAAAATTACAGGCCAATAGCACTGATGAACATAGATGCAAACGTCCTCAACAAAATACAAGCAAACTGAATCCAACAGCACATTAAAAGGATCCTACAACATGGTCAAGTGGGATTTATCCCAGGAATGCAAGGATTCTTCAATATACATAAATCAATCAATATACACAAATCAATCAATGTGATATACCATATTAAAAAATTGAAGAATAAAAACCATATGATCATCTCAATAGATGCAGAAAAAGCATCTGACAAAATTCAACAGCCATTTATGATAAAAACTCTCCAGAATGTGGGCATAGAGGGAACCTACTTCAACATAATAAAAGCCATATATGAGTAACCCACAGCCAACATTATATCAAGGGTGAAAAGCTGAAAGCATTTCCTCTAAGATCAGGAACAAGAAAGGGTGCCCACTGCCACCACTATTATTCAACATAGCTTTGGAAGTTTTATCCATGGCAATCAGAGAAGAAAAATAAGTAAAAGGAATGAAAATTGGAAAAGAAGAAGTAAAACTGTCACTGTTTATAGCTGACATGATACTATAAATAGAATATCTGAAAGATGCCACCAGAAAACTACTACAGCTAATCAATGAATTTGGTTAAGTTGCAGGATACAAAATTCATGCACAGAAATCTCTTGCATTCCTCTACACTAACAATGAAAAATCAGAAAGAGAAATTATGGAAACATTCCCATTTACCATTGCAACAAAAATAATAAAATAACTAGGAATAAACCTACCTAAGAAGGCAAAAGACCTGTATGCAGAAAAGTATAAGACACTGAAGAAATAAAAAATGATACAAACAGATGGAGAGATATACCATGCTCTTAGATTGGAAGAATAAACATTGTGAAAATGACTATAACACCCAAAGCAATCTACAGATTCAATGCAATCCCTATCAAATTACCAATGGCATTTTCCACAGAACTAGAACAAGAAATTTTACATTTTATATGGAAATGCAAAAGACATGGAATAGCCAAAGCAATCTTGAGAAAGAAAAATGGAGCTGGAGGAATCAGGCTCCCTGACTTCAGACTATACTACAATGCTACAGTAATCAAGACAGTATGGTACTGTCACAAAAACAACAATATAGATCAATGGAACAGGATAGAAAGTCCAGAGATTAACCCATGCACGGGTTGTCACCTTATCTTTGACAAAGGAGGCAAGAATATACAATGAAGAAGATACAACCTCTTCAATAAATGGTTCTGGGAAAACTGGAGAGCTACATGTAGAAGAATGAAATTAGAACACTTCCTAACACCATACACAAAAATAAACTCAAAATGGATTAAAGAACTATATGTAAGGCCAGACACTATAAAACTCTTAGAGGAAAACATAGGCAGAACACTCTATGACATAAATCACAGCAAGATCCTTTTTGACCCACCTCCTAGAGAAATGGAAATAAAAACAAAAATGAACAAATAGGATCTAATGAAACTTAAAAGCTTTTGCACAGGAAAGGGATCCATAAACTAGATGAGAAAACAACCCTCAGAATGAGAGAAAATATTTGCAAATGAAGCAACTGACAAAGGATTATCTCAAAGGTATACAAGCAGCTCATGCAGCGCATTATCAAAAACAACAAACAACCCAATCCAAACATGGGCAGAAGACCTAAATAGACATTTCTCCAAAGGAGACATACAGATTGCCAACAAACACATGAAAAGATGTTCAACATCACTAATCATTAGAAAAATGCAAATCAAAACCACAATGAGGTATCACCTCACACAGGTCAGAATGGTCATCATCAAAAAAATCTAGAAACAGTAACTGCTGGAGTGGGTGTGGAGAAAAGGGAACCCTCCTGCACTGTTGTTGGGAATGTAAATTGATACAGCCACTATGGAGGTTCCTTAAAAATCTAAAAACAGAACTGCCATATGACCCAGGAATACCACTACTGAGCATATACCCTGAGAAAACCATAATTCAAAAAGAGACATGTACCACAATGTTTATTGCAGCACTATTTATGATAGCCAGGACAGGCAAGCAACCTAAACACCAATTGAGAGATGAATGGATAAAGAAGATGTGGCACATATATACAATGGAATATTACTCAGGCATAAAAAGAAATGAAATTGAGTTATGATGAATGAAATTGAGGTGGATGGACCTAGAGTCTGTCATACAGAGTGAAGTAAGTCAGAAAGAGTAAAAAAAAATACTGTATGCTAACCTATATATGTGGAATCTAAAAAAATGTTACTGGTGAACCTAGGGGTAGGGCAGGAATAAAGACACAGATGTAGAGAACAAACTTGAGAGCACAGTGGGTGATGGGGAGGCTGGGACTAAGTGAGAGAGTAGCACTGACATATATACACTACCAAATGTAAAAGGGATGGCTAATTGGAAGCTGCTGCATAGCACAGGGAGATCAACTCGATGCTTTCTGATGACCTAGTGGGGTGGGATAAGGAGAGTGGGAGGGAGTCTCAAGAGGGAGGGGATATGGAGACATATGTATACATATAGCTGATTCACTTAGTTGTACAGAAGAAACTAACACAACATTGTAAAGCATTTATACTCCAATAAAGATGTTTTAAAATGTCATTCACTGTAGAAATAAAGATTTTACAGTAATGTGAACTAGGCAAAAGTTTATATACTTAGGTATATTAGTGGCTAAGTTTTAAAAGCATAATGATATAAGAAAAAATCAGTTCCCACCCCCACCCCCTATGGTTGCCTATTTCCAAGAAAAAATCTGCTATCTAATTTCCCTTCATACTCTAAATATCTAAAGACAAGATCCAACATGTACAAAGTTTTGAAAGATAATAATTGTAGAGCAAGAACTATAGCCAAACTTTAGTCCGTACCATATGAGATTTGACAGACTATAGCTAATGTGACAAACCTGGCCCACCACCTGTATAAGTAAAATTTTACTGTAACATAGCCACGTCCATTCATTTACATGTTGAATATGGATGTTTTCAGACTACGACAGAATAATTACAATAGAGACTGTATAGCCTGCAAAGTCTTAAATATTTACCATCTGGCTTTTTACACAAAAACTATGCCAATCCCTGATACAAAATTTGTAAAACCCCTGATCAAAAGGATATATAATGATTCAGAAAGATTGCCACACTTTTATTTTTCCTATGAAGATATATAAAATAAGTTTGGGGAAAACCCTGTAAAACATGGGATAAACTGTAAATAACTGTGACATTATTATGAAACCTATGTATATATAAAAGTTTTCTGGAATGGAATACGCTAACAGTATAATATACACTTACTGTTGAAAGCAATTGTGATAATGTGTGTGAAAATGCTTTGAACCCTGGAGGTAAACAAATTAATTGGATTATCATTAGGCACAAGAAGACCATTAATTAGAGGAATAACTAGTTCACAGTACACTCACATACAATTTAGTTTTTAAATCATAGAGCAGGCATGGTTAATTTTACTTTTCCTTACTATGAATAACATGACTTTTAGTCTGGCTCTTTTGATTTCAAGGAACTGAGAACCAACCAAGTTAGACCAATGGTTCTTATCCTGGCTGCACATTATAGTCACCTGGAGAGCCTTCAAACAAAATACCAAGTGCCCTTTCCATATCCCAGACCCGTTAAATTAGACCTCTTGTTAATTTTCAAAAACTCACCACATGCTTCTAATGTGCTGCCAGGTTCAAGAAACATGAGCTATTGAAATAAACATATAAATAAAAGGAACCTGTATTTTGGGTGGATATGGACTGGAGAGTTAAATTTCATGGGAAGCTAAGACTAATATTCATACTAGCCCAGGGATTCATGGTTTTTTGAACTGAGAAAGTTCCCACAAGTGTATAAACACACATAAACGTGACTCACTCCCGCTTCTCGCATCAGCTTTTCCACAGTCTGTTACCAATTGCCTTCTTCAGTTTCTACGTCCCCATAAATTTTTGGTCAATGGTTTGGAGTTTTCATGGACCGCTGGCATCAATTCCAAATTATGGCAAATTTTACAGTAATCTTTTTATTTTCCTATACCTAATTACTCCAGTATTTACTTTTAACTCAATCTAACCAACTAAAAATCTCAAGGTAGGGTAGTCTTTTTCACTGTTTATATTTCATAGCTGATTGTTTCATAGAACAGAGGTTGTTAGTTACTGGGCATTCATTTTAATTGTCTGTCTTTGGTCATGTAACAAGTGTTTCTGGATGAAGGGGAATAAATTAAAAAGTGCTAGTGCTGGCCAACAGCTATATGAAAGGTGTGCGACATCATTAATCTCAGGGAAATGCAAATCAAAAGCACATTGAGATATCACATTACTTCTGTTAGAATGGCTATTGTCAAACAGACAAAAAAAAAAAAAAACAAGTGTGGGCTTCCTTGGTGGCGCAGTGGTTGAGAGACCTCCTGCTGATGCAGGGGACACGAGTTCATGCCCCAGTCCGGGAAGATCCCACATGCTGCGGAGTGGCTGGGCCCGTGAGCCATGGCAGCTGAGCCTGCGCGTCCGGAGCCTGTGCCCCGCAACGGGAGAGGCCACAGCAGTGAGAGGCCCACGTACCACAAAAAAAAAAAACAAAAACAAGTGCTGATGAGGATGTGGAGAAAAGGAAACTCTTGTGCACTCAAAAAATTAAAAATAAAGCTACCATATGGAAGCAATTCTACTTCTGGGTCTTTATTCAAAGGAAATGAAAAATGCACCCCTCAGAAAGAAATATGCACCCCATGTTCACTGCAGCATTATTTAAGAAACCTAAGTGTCCATCAGTCGATGAATAGAGGAATAGAAATTGGGGTATATGTATGCAATGGGATATTATTCAGCCATAAAAAGAAGAAAATTTGCCATTTGCAAAAACATGGATGGACCTTGAGGACATTAAGCTAAGTGAAATAATTCAGAGAAAGACAAATATTGTATGATCTCATATATATGTAGAATCTAAAAAACAAAAAATCAAATTCCTAGGAAAGAAAAACACATTGGTTGTGTCAGAGACAGCTGTTGAAGGTGGGCAAAATGGTTAAAGATGGTCAAAAGGTACAAACTTCTATATATAAATAAGTCCTGTGTGTATAACATACTACATGGTAACTATAGGTAATAACACTGTATTGTACGTATGAAAGTTGCTGAGAGAGTAGATCTTAAAAGTTCTCATCACAAGAAAAAAATTGTAACTCTGTGCTGTGATGGACTTACTGTGGTGATCATTTTGAAAAATGTATAAATTTCAAGTCATTATGTTCCACACTCAAAACTAATAAAATATTGTATGTCAATTATATCTCAGTTAAAAAAAACTGCTAGGGCCAGAGTGAAACCAGTTAATTTTAGCTATAGCTAGTGCCCAAAAAGGCCTTCCTCACTCAGTATTGTCTTTTCCCTACCTTTTACTTTTTCTTTGATTTATTCTTCTCTTCTCTCTAAACAAAGTATCCTGTAACCAACTTTATATTTCTAATATATTACAAGTGGCATTAGAATATTTAGTTTTCTTTTTTTTTAATTAATTTTTATTGGAGTGTGGTTGCTTTACAATGTTGTGAGAATATTAATTTTCTTGATTAAAATATGTACTATTATAAGAAATTTTAAATAGTTATACTAGCCATTAATGAAAATTAGAGTAAAATGTCTAACAAAGCAATATTTTTTTTTTTTGGTTCTACACATTAGACATATGACCCCCAAAATCAGATTTAGATAATTATTTTAAAGAGGATTGTTGCCTTTTTATCAATTCAATATAGGTAATACTGAACAGTTAGCTCCTTTGAATCTCAAGTCCTGGATTTTATAACTTAATATTTTTCATTCAATGCTTATAAATATATTTAGGAATGAGAATTTTCTGATTTAGTAAGCCTTGAAATAACTATTTTCTAAGCAACTTTTATAAATTTCTTCATTACTTAGGTCAGTCAAAAGTTGTCATTTTTGAAAACAAAGTCTTTTCCTTCTCCCACTAAACTTGTCAGTCTTCTTTTTATTTGCTAAGCTTGGCAATGGCTTTCTGAATCTGCAGCTAAATTTATTATTTTATACAGGGTTATTTAGCATACTTGAATCAAGAGAACTAGATGATCACCATAAAACAATGTACTTCAAAACAAATATATTGTGTTTGTCTCAATTTTTTAGTTTCCTGACAAATGTCTTGGGATTTGGAAGGCCATTTTTCTTTCAGTAATAAACCATTATCCTGTCACAGTGGATAATAATTCCTTTAGTAGAGTTGTCTATATATTCCCAAGTCTTTTTCTTTTTCTTTTTTTTTTTCACTTGGGTAGCTTCAGCACTTAGATATTATAATAAAAGAGCAAGAAACTAAATATAATGGCTTATGTTTTGGCATAGAATCAACACAAGCTCTGTAAGTGAGGTGCTGGTTCCTCCTCAGTCATAATTTGAAACACATTTCATATGCCCGAGCAGCATGAATTGTTTAGAATCAAGTCAGTGGTAAGAGACTCAATAACTTTGTTTTCTTTTCAAATGAGTTATATGGAATCTCTTAAATCTGAATAACACTTCTTTTATGGGCATGTTCTATACCAAGTGATTGATTCTTACACAGTGGCAGGCAATCATAAAAGGCAATACATTTTTCATTAATGATCTGTGCCTGTCCTCTTTTGGGAGGAGTTGAAAAGTAAAGCAAAAAACATTTTGCTCACATCTTAAAGTCACTTTTTATATTAAATGTATCTTTTTTCTGCCTCATAAGGTTCTATTATACCCCAAATCATTTTGCCAATTCTTCTCAAGAATCCTAGATTTGATATCTCCAATTGGTGTGGGACAGACATCTTGAGGAATAACAGTCAAAGTAAAGGTCTTTGCTCTGTTTCTTTTGTTTTCTTTGTGAGAGGCAAGGTAGAGTAAAGGTGAAGAGAAGAGGCTGGCAAACTATGGCCCATGGGCCCAATATGGTTCTCTGTGTATGGCCCTTGAACTAAGAGTGTTTTCTACAGGTAGACATTTGCAATCTATGATATGATAGGGAACACTGGAGTCACTTTGTCTGGAAGGCATCTTGGTTTGGCTAAATTATCTTGGGCCAGTTATGCAATCTCCCTATGCCTTAACTACTTCACAGCATATATGCTTAGAAAAAAAGCCTATGAAAGCATATGCCTAGATGTTAATTGTGGTTTTCAGTGGAAAAATTACTAATGACTTTTTCTTTTTCCCATGTGATTTTTTTGAGACCGGACATTTGCAAAAACGTTTCTGTGGTAAATATGTAATTATTTTATAATATAAATATGCTATGGAAAATATTAAGCAGTAAATGGGAAGAGTTCAGATCAAATGTCCTTGGAGAAAATGGATTAGCATCTTTGGGAAAAAAGATTTAGGTAAATATGTATTTGGAATTTTAAAAGTATTAAAGCAGCTTAGCTGTATATATTCTAATTTGTATCAAAAAACATACGTAAAAATGTAGAATTATACTAGATAATTTAACAATTATTTTAAGTTCATGGCAAAGTATGTAAAGTCCAATATTAAGGAAAGGGAATATCTATATATGTTATACAAACTATTATAAATGCTATACAGCTCTAGATCTAGAGTTTGTTTATGATTCAAATTTGGCGTATGCCATTTAACAGCCCTTTCCTTGGGTAATTGTAATTTATCTAAAATGCAGTTTGTTTCTTTTTATCAAAAATCAGGGAAAATACAGTATTTTCTTAACGGATGTTTTGAGTGCTAAGTCGGATAAATCATGGAAAGATTTTAGCACAATGACTGCCTGGAACATAAATGCTTAATTATCATTCAACACAATTTATATAATTTTATTATTTCTATGTGTGTGTCTTTGTTTTTCAAGTGTGAATAAAAACAATAGCAAATCAGAAAGTTAAATCGTTAAGAAGTAAACAATAGTTTACTAGAAAATTATAAGAAGCATGTCACATAGAATCAAAAATAACAACTCAAGTCCTAGTCTTGCCACTTCCTTGATTTATAACTTTGGAGATGACGTTAGATTTCTTTTAAGTTTAGTTTCTTTAAATGTATAAAATCAGTACATATCAGTTGTCCTTCTTATATCACAATGTCAGTGAAAAGCAAATTAGAAAGGCAATATCCTTTAGATTACAGACAGTAGTAGCAATTTTAATTATCGATTATACTTGGCAAATCTTAAAAGTAAGTTTGTATTGATAATAGCAGTAATTCAAATATTAAGTCCAGGGTTTTAAGGCTGCTCTCACCTATTCCCTAATTCACTCTAGTCTACCAGTATCTGAAAAAAAGTTGTCTTCAAAATCAAAAGAATAAACCTGCTGCGATTCTGAGAGCCAGAATATCAATTACTTCTTCACTTAATGTTATGCAGAAGCTTTAAAAGTGAAATCAGTTTTGCTTTAGGCTGGTTTACTGCATTAGTCTGAAGGTTTATGACAAACATTCTAGTCTCCCTCCAGGAAGAGAGTTCAGCATGGAAGCCAGATGAACATGATTAACTCGGCTTTCTTTGCAACATTGCCACTTCCCAGATTAGAATAAAATATCATGCTCTTATATATATCAATCCAACTCCCAAATGTGACTTTCCATTATCCTCTATTCTGAATGATCTACCTCACAACTTTGAACCATTAAATTCTATGAATTTATGATTCATTAGTGTGAACATTCATGAGTTAATTGTTAATTGAACTAACATTCTCTCTCTCTGTTTAATTGAACCCTAGTTGAATACTTTCAAAGTCATCTACACAGTACTTAATAGTTGATAGCTGTTAAAGAGCCAATTAAACAAAATATTTTATGCAGGCTCCTTGAGAATGTGTAAAGCACAAGTGACCTTATAAAGCATGGTACAGTGAAAATAGCTAATGTTCTGGGATACGCTTGTGAAAGATGTGTGAGGGGAATAGAAAGGTGAGAGGTGAGGCATTTGTCTCATTGGTCAACTCTGGCTTGAGTTAACCCTTGAAAAACTCTCATTTTCTTTTCCTGCATACATGCTGCATATTTACATTGTTGGACAAACCTCCAATCTGGTAAATTTCTGCTTGCATTAGGCAGTAAATCCAAGATCTAAAAAAAAATGGAAACATCAGTGTTTGCAGTTTATTTTAGCTTCTAAACCAGATTAATCAAAGAGCACCTGTTAGGAAGAAAAACAGATAAGAATTTCTCCATTTAAAACGCTAGAACCCTACACAACAGTAGAATTTCAGTCTCTGCAGAAAAATGATAAAACTCAAGATTTGAAAAGAACATATACTTGCAACTTAGTGTAATCAATTTAAAGCTAATAATAATTTTAATCAGTGTTTAAATTATGAGTAACCTGATCTGGTGATTATTTCAAGTTTTCGAACTTGACAAAGCTCTCTCTGGTAAATGACCAGGTTCTTCTGTCTACTCAATATGCATAGATTATGCTGATACTTTAAAAACCAGGGGTTAAAAAGCATGAGAGCACTTGAGCTGAAGAGGCAGAACCAGAGAGGTAGAGTCCCAAGTATAATTTACCCTATAGCACTCCTTGGTGAGATGCAAAAAGACGGGATGAGGCAGACTATTCCGGAAATTTTGGAGAACTATTTTGGGAGTGAGGGGAGGTTTCTTTGTGTTCTAGCAGTCAAATAGCATTTTACCCAAAGGACTCGTGTGCGACACAGGTTGGAGGATGACTCAACTTTTAAAGGTTACTTATATTTCAATTTTTTAATTAATTAAGTTTGAAGTTTTAATTATTTTTCAAAATTAACTTAGAGATTGTAATATTTTAAATTTAAGTTTTGAAAATGTAATTTAACTTTGCAAATATAAGATTTGGAAATTTAGTTGAGATTTAATTTTTGAAAATTTCATCTGTGACCTTTTCATTTAGTTAAAAAAATTTTTGTTTAAAATATTAATTTAAAATTTGATTTTGTGAATAAGATGTCTAAAGAATTTTAATGTTTGACAATTTTTTTCTTTTTTTTCGGTATGCGGGCCTCTCACTGTTGTGGCCTCTCCCGTTGTGGAGCACAGGCTCTGGACGCGCAGGCTCAGCGACCATGGCTCACGGGCCTAGCCGTTCCGCGGCATGTGGGATCTTCCTGGACCAGGGCATGAACCCGTGTCTCCTGCATCAGCAGGCGGACTCTCAACAACTGCGCCACCAGGGAAGCCCCAACAATTATTTCTTTTAAAAACTATTTGGCAGCTGTTTTACATTTGTGTTGATGCATGATTCATATTTATACTTATGTTACAAATACCTATTGTCAAATGTATGTGTGGCCATGATTTAGGCGACCGCCTGTACCTCGAGCTTTATTCTCTCCAGGACTTGTTTTCACAGTGTTGGGGTCCAGGGTAGGCCACCCAAAAATCTGCCTCAATGGCATACTGATTATTTTGAATTAAAGGTGCAGAAGAAATGGTCACCACAAGAGGGACACTCTGACTCACCTTTCTGTCTCCTTGAAAGCAGGAAATAAATTTCTCTTGTGGAAGGTGCACTCCCTGCATTTGGTGGTAGAAGAACATCATTATCAAAGACAGGGAATTCCGGGCTGAGAAGGTTTTATAAACAAATCTTACTTCTTTAAGTTACTACCCCAGCCCAAACTCTATTTAGATTCTTCAGAAATTGGGCACCCAAAACCTAAGTTTCTTTGTTTAAAAAGCATAAAAGCCGCCTGCTTTGGCCACTTCTTAGGTCGCATTTCTATGGAACCACCATGCTCATGAATTATGTTTTTTTCCTTTTTCTCCTGTTAAAATAAATAAATAAATAAAATAAAAATAAATAAATAAAAACCAGGGGTTGAGGTAAGGCTCAGATGGTAATTCAGGTATTCATTCTCTTTTTCTCTCTCTCTCTCTCTCTCCCTTTCTCAGCAACACAGCATAGTCTTGGATCTTTCATGATGTTTTATTCTTGCCTCCAATAAAGTGCAGCTGGGGCAGGTGGCTTATAGTTCTCCAAAGCTTAAACATTCGTCAGCATGCTGTAATGTCGGCACAAGATACAATGTTCTGCAGCACAGAAACAGGAAGGTAGAGGTGGACCTTAATTGTTGTCAGTGCAAATTTTAGGTCTTGAACATTCTTCTGGTAACTTTTTCTTCAGTGTTTTGTTCCCCTTGTCCTTTTTACGGTAGCATAACTTTCTGGTCATTGTTGTATTCACATTTTAAATCACAGTAAGGTCTCCAAAGACTTGTTTTACATCTGTTGAGTTCATTCTGTTTAGAATAATGTAATGCTGCCTCCTTAGCCTGTGTATTTGCTAACCATGGGGCCATTATATAATCTGCCTCTATATTTCCACAAAATTATATGTACAACTACTATCCAGGAATAAAAAAATATAGAACAGGAAAATAATGCTTTTTGTTGGTGATAATTGTGCTGTCAACAGAAGATCTATGTGTAGTCTTTTCCAGATTATGTTTTTTTCCAAAAGTCTTTAAAAACTGCAATTGAACATAAAGGGCAAATGCCATTCAAGTTCAAAATCAAAGAAACCCACTTTATAACATCTGAAATTTCAATAACATTAAAAGTCATCCATTATTTTTGGTCAAAATTAAATTGAGTAGATTTTGGAAACATTCCATTTCAAATACTGCCCATAATGTCAAAGGCTTATTATAATAAACTACAAATTCTGAATTTATAACAAGTTTAATCCTTCTGCATTGTGTTCTCCCCAATTAAATCAACTCTATTCTATAGTTACTGGAAGTCTACCGCATGTTACTAAAATAAAGATTATTGATGGTCTGGATTATTATTTTTCTGAAGGAGACAAAGCCTATTTGAGAAGTAGATTCAAAAGTAAAAGTATGAGTAGGAGGAAAGATTAAGTTGTGTGTGCATGTATGTGTATGTATACTTACAGCATGACTTTCAAAGAGATTATAATTTGTTTCTTACTTTCCTTAATGTATTCATGAAATGTGGAAACATAATTCAAAATAATACACTGGGAAAAAAGTTAATATTTTCATCTCAAAACCAATTTAGCTTTGGTTTAAAAACAAGGTTTGGGGAACTCTAATTTTATTCAGTAGGTACTCCCACCCGAGGTAATATTGCATAAGCTTAAGGAAGTGATAATTGTAAAATGAGGTCTTGCAACAGTATGACTATGTATTATTTAAAATAGGCCTTCAGTGGGCAACCTGATAATTGCCCCCATTTACTGCAAGATATATAGTGTAGATAAAGCATTGAGGGCTACAGAGGAAGCTAAGGAAGCGTATCTTAAGAACTTAATTTAAAAGTAGATTTCAAAGTTGACATTTTTTCCCTCACTGAGAGTTTCAGGCAAATTGTGACAGAAGACACAGATATAGATCCTTTACAGACACCTGTCAAAAATAATTTCAGAGAACAACTAACAGCTACGTTCTTCAGGCCAGGGAAGTATGTGCATACCTTAGCAGAGATGGTCTTATCTCCAAGCAAGTTTACCCTTGGTCACTCAGGCCAGAAATTAATCATTCTGCACATTTCTCTCACAAGATGAAATGACATCTTAGATTTGCTTGATACAGTTTCTTCATATTCTCTAAGGACTATATGCCCATAAAATTATTCAGCATTTTGGAAAAAATAATTAACATAGAGAGAACTTTTGAATATTCTATCTGAGCAATGATGTTTTTTGGTACCTCCTTCCCCCAGTCACCTTTTCTGACTGGCAGATTTAACCCATTCTTGGGGAACCTAAATAAGATATCACTTACATTCTGAAGCCTACCCATACAAGCACAACTAGTCCCTAGATATTCTATGATCTGATAAATATTTATAATTAATGTTGATTAATGTTATTTAACACCTATTGCATTCAACTGTGGTTCATTCACATATTGATTTAATACCTATAATAATAATTAATAATATTAATATTTTATTGAAAAAGTATTATGAGTCAAGTATTACAGTGAACGATTTGTAAGTATTATTTCTTTTCATTTTCATCAAAATCATTTCAGGTATTATTACTCCCATTCAACAAGGAACTTAGCTATTATTTTCCTACTGCTAATTGGGTGGCAGAACTGCTTTTCTACACAGATCTGCTGGACTTAGAGCCGTAATTCTTTCCATCCTTTATTAATTTGCAGTAATGGACCCAGAAGCTACAGAGATAATAGTCACAGACCTTGCTCTCAGAGAACTCACACATAATTATGGAAATTAATTTTGAAAAATATATTTGAAATACAATGTAAAATTGTCATGCCTCACTCTTTTTTGACCATTTTTGGGGGTCTTAATATCTTCAGCATCTAAACTTTCCCATAAAGGATGCTAAATACATGTTTGTTGAATCGGTGAGTAAATGCTACTAAATCACATTCTGTAACAACTGAGTTTGACAGAATAACATTCTGGGTTACATAACCTGAAGCTGCATGGAATGCTGGAAAAGCCTGGGGCTGTGATTCAGGTGAAGCATGCTCAATATCTAGAAGGAAGGTGTAATGTAGGAACAAAACATTTGGCAGAGTAAATTCCTGGTCCAAAGCTAGGAGTTTCTGTTAATCTTGTCATTTGATTCTTCTCCCATGTAATAACAGAATGGAGTGTATTTCCAATTTACCCATTTCAACCATTTGCATGGTTGTCATTAGCTCTGAGCCTCCATTTTTACATCTGTAAAAAAGAAAAATGATGCTAGCCTTATTCATTTCATATAAATTAAATCATATGTGTGAGATACCAACTACAGCTCCAGATACATAGTTTGTGCTTAATAAATGTTTGTTTATGTGAAATGGGATCTAATAGATCCTTCCTATACACTCTGGCAATATCTCAAATAAATCCAGGATGGTGTAAAGAAGCTGCACATTTTTACAGTGAAGAAAAATGATATACTCTACCTTTCTCTCTTGGATCCCTCAAATGCTAACAGTAACAACTTTCATTAGTGAAAGACACAGAACAGCATACTGGTTAAGAGCTCTGATGCTGAGCTAGATTGCCTTTTCCCAATCCTGCCTTTATTAATTGCTATTTTGTGACTTTCAATATGTTCTTTAAGTTTTTATATGCCTCAGTTCCACCATCTATAAAAGGAGGTCACTAGTAGTACTGGACCTGCTCAGTCTGTTGAATTAAATGAATAGAACAAGGATGGGGCTTAGAACAGTACAGTAAACACCTTAAAAAAAGGAGACTAAAGGGCATCATCTCTGTGGGGACAGCCAATTGTAGTCATAGATTCATGCTCAGAAGTTCAAATTCTCTTACTCAATTCATTTTAAAGCTCAAGCTTTAAAGCAAAAGGCTGAAAGCATAAGGGTCACTACAGCTTAAAAGAAGTAAAGTAATAGCTAGAAATCAGAAGCATAATGTGAAAGCTCAGCAGTTTCCCTTTATTGGAGCATCTTCTGTGATTAATGCAACACACACAAAAAAATGGAAGACTCTTCTTGTCACAGAGAAGCTTGATATGTAGACAGCTACACAAGTAAATATATACAAAAGGAACATATAAAATATTTAAACATTATGAGCCCACTGAAGATTAGCATTTTATGAAAAATGAACTAAAGATGTGACATTTAGGTTGAATATTGAAGAAATACTAGGAGTTCCCTAAAACAAGGATGACTAGTAATGAAGGCTGTGCGTGGTATGTCCAGCACAAATGTATGGCTGACAGATGAGTTGGCTGCTGAATTCCAGCCCATGATCTAATCTAATCACAAACCTATGAACATTGCCCAGTTCTTCTGGGGAGACTGCCAAATTCCAAGTTTACTCAAAGACAATATATTGGGAGGTAGGGGACAATTGCTCGAACTGCTGTGTCATCTGTTAACTTTGTTTAATTTTTTAAGGACCTGTCATACTTTCCTGCAGTGGCTGCACCATTTTGCATTCCTACCAGCAGCACATGTGAGTTTCAGTTTCTTCATATCCTAGTCAACACTTATTTGTTTACATTTTTTTATTATAGCCATCACAGTGGGTGTGAAGTGGTGTTTGTGGTTTTGATTTGGATTTCTCTTATAACTAATGATGTTAGCATCTTTTCATGTGTTTCTTGGCCATGTATTTATCTCCTTTTTTGTTTCTTTGTTTGTTTTTATTGGGGTGTAGTTGTTTTACAATGTTGTATTAGTTTCTACTGTACAGCGAACTGAAGTAGATTTCCCTGTGCTGTACAGCAGGTTCTCATTAGTTATCTATTTTATATATATTAGTGTATATATGTCAGTCCCAATCTCCTAATTCATCCACACCCCCTTCCCCTCTTGGTGTCCATACATTTGTTTTCTACATCTGTGTCTCTGTTTCTGCCTTGCAAACCGGTTCATCTGTACCATTTTTCTAGATTCCACATATATGTGCTAATATACAAATTTGTTTTTCTCTTTCTTACTTTCTTCACTCTGTATTACAGACTCTAGGTTCTTTTGATACATGTTGATTCAAATCCTTTGCCTGTTTTTCAGTTGGGCTGTTTGTCTTTTTTATTATTGTATTAATAAGAGTTCTTAGGTTCCCATATTCATTGCAGCATTTTTTTTATAATAGCCAAGATACAGAGACAACCTAAATGTCCACTGATGGATGAATGGATAAAGAAATTGTGGTATATATATTCAAAATAGTATATTGTTTAGCCATAAAAAAGAATAAAATCTTGCCATTTGCAACAACATGGGTGGATCTTGAGGACATTGTGCTAAATGAAATAAGTTGAATGGAGAAAGACAATAATGCAGAGAACAGATTGATTGTTGCTAGAGTTGGATTGGGTGGGACTAGGGCAAAATAGGTAAGGGGATCTAAGATACAAATTTCCAGTAATAAAATGAGTAAGTCAATGGATGTAATGTACAGCATGGTCAGTAAAGTTAATAATACTGTATTGCATATTTGCAAGTTTCTAAGAGAGTAGATCTTAAAAGTTCCCATCACAAGAAAAAGAAATGGTAATTATGTGTGGTGACAGTTGTTAACTAGGCTTATAGTAGTGATCACTTCACAATATATACATATAGTGAATCATTATTTTGTGCACCTAAAACTAATACAATGTTATATATCAGTTATACCTCAACATTAATTAATTATTAAAAGGCCTTTCTGGTCAAAAATAAGAGTTCTTGATTCTGGATATTAGACACATCAGATGTGTGATTCCATTATAATTGTAATTTGGCATTAATAGAATTGAAAATATGTCCTAATGATGCTTTTCACTGCCTTTTGCAACATAATAATGGGAAGTAAGCAAAGTGAATATCTGTCAGGAGAAAGTCTGAATTTGACACCATATTTTCTTAATTCCTATTAAAACGATGAAAGGAAGAAAACAAAAGAGAACATTTAAATCATTTACAAAACTTAAGAAAAAATCCTGATAGCTAGAGGTATATCTAAAAGGTAAAAGACAGGTGAGACAGGACAGTGGGAATGGCAGATGACCTCATCGTATATTGCAAATTAGAGAAAAGTACCTTTAGGTATTAAAGCCTGGCACTAAAATAAGTCAATGACAATTTCTGATTAGGATCATTGGCCTAACAATAAGAAAGTCCTCAAAGTAGGCAATGGAGAAGTGGGGGTAATGGGTTATATTTTGATACAACTAACTAAAGTTTTAAAGCATCTTTTAAAGATAAGATGGAATACTGTAGAAAAAAGATCAATGAATATGAAGGTAAGAATACAAATTTCACCAGAACTCGGGGAGAGATTAGGAGATAAATATTATGAGAAAGCCATAAAGGGAAGAACTAGGATGGCCGACTTTCAAAGGCACGTATATATGAAATCAGAATTTCAGAAAGAATGAGGAAAACAAAAATTGAGGGAGCCATAAACCAGTATATTGTAAGATATATTATCTCTGACCCCAAAGTTAGCCTCATTTTAGAGAGAAATCTCTTGCTGAGTACAGTCAAAATTAATGAAAAGAAATATGTAAGTAGAAATATAAATATATACTAATCTTGATGCATGTCAAAAAGAAAAAGAAATATACTGATAGATTTTTATTGTATTTATTTAAAGTATCATAAAATAAATTGAAATAAAATGATAATATGGATAGAGTGTCAACATATAGGGAAGAAAAATGAATACGTATATGAAGTGTTCTTACAAATTAATATACTTTTATTAATAAAAAATATATTCACAATAGAGGTGAAATGCAGACAAGAAATATATGGAGGCTTTTGTTTCATTTTTGTTTCTTGGTTTTTGTTTTTTGTTTAGCAATATAGACACTAGCTTGTGTATAATCTGTTGTGGAAATAAGAGCACAAATTTCATATTTTTTCATGTATAACTTCTTGTTTCTTAAAGAATTCTGTCTCTAAAATGAAAAAAAAGGAACATCTGTCAGCCAGAAACTGGGTGATTATTGCACTTTGATTCTCAATGCTTCTCAAGTTTTTTGCTTGTTTGTTTTTTAAAATTGAGATATAATTCACACACCATAAAAGTCAGCCTTTTAAAGTGTACAATTCAGTGGGTTTTAGTATAATCACAGTCATGCAATCATCACTATCTGATTTCAGAACATTTTCATCATGCCAAAGAGAAACCTCAAACCTATTAGCATTCATTTCTCATTCCCCTCCTCTCCCAGGCCTTGGAAACTACTAATCTACTTTCTATCTCCGAAGCTACTAATCTACTTTCTATCTCCATAAATCTGCCTATTCTGGATGTTTATATAGGTGAAATCAAACAGTATGTGAAATTTTGTATCTGGCTTCTTTTACTAGTAGAAAGTTTTCATGGGTCATGCATTTTATAGCATGCACCTGTACTTCATTTTTTTTTATGCTGAATAATAATCCAATGTATAGCCGTACTACATTTTGTTTTCCGTTATTCAATTGATGGACTTTTGAGCTGTTTCCACTTTTGGCTATTATGAATAATACTGCTATTAACATACACATATATGTTTTGTGTGGATATATTTTTAAATGTTCTGAAGTGTATAGCTAGGAGTGGAATTGCTGAGTCATATGGTAACTACATTTAACTTTTTGAGGACCAGGCAACTGTTTTCCACAATGGCTGCACCATTTTGTGTTCCCATCAGCAATGTATCAGGGGTCCAATTTCTCCACATCCTAGCTAACGATTGTTATTTTCAATTTTTAAAATTATAGCCATCATAGTGGGTATGAAGTGGTATTTCTTTGTTTCTTGATTTACTTTTCTCTAGTAACTAATGGTGTTGAGCGTCGTTTAATGTGTTTATTGGCCATATTTATATCTTCTTTGGATAAATGCCAATTCAAAATTGTTGCCTATTTTTCAATTAAGTTGTTTGTTTTTTTAAATTATTGTAAGGGTACTTGATACATTCTGGATATTAGACACTTATCAGATATTTAATTTGCAAATGTTTCCCTTTCTTGATTATTGTAGCTTTGGAGTAGCATGAGCCCTCCAAATTTGAAATTGTTCTTAGTTTTTACAAGATTGTTTTGATTATCCTATGTCCGTTGCATTTCCATGTGACATAAGATCAGCCTGTCCAGTTATGCAAAACAGAGTTGAAATTTTGACATTGCATTGAATATGTATATAAATTTAGGGAATATTGAATCTTAACAATATCAAGTCTTCTTCTCCATGATCATGGGATGTTTTTACATTTATTTAAATTTTCCTTAGTTTATTTCAACATAGTTTGTACTTTTCAATGAACAAGACTTTCACTTGTTTGATTAAATTTATTCCCAAGTATTTTATATATTTTAATACTATTATAAATGGAATTGATTTCCTTAATTCATTTTCAGATTGTTCATTGCTGATGTATAGAATAACAATTGATTTTTGTATCTCCATCTTATATTCTTTAAGCTTGCTAAATTCATTTTTTTGATCAAATAAATTTTTTGTGGATTCTTTAAGGGTTTTCTATATATAAGATCATGTCATCTGCAAGTAGAGGTGGTTTTACCTCTTCCATTCCAAACTAGATCCCTTTTATTTTGTTATCTTGCCTAACTTCCTTGGATAAAACCTCTAGCACAAATTAGAAAATAGGCACCTTGTTTTGTTCCTTATTTTAGGGGGAAAAGCATCCAGTCTTTCATCATTAAGTATGATATTAACTGTGTGTTTTTTGTAGATGTGTTTTATCAGGTTGTTGAGTGTTATGAAAAAACGTGAATAGACATGGTGTTGGATTACATCAAATAATTCTTCTGCCTCTATTGTGATGATCATGTGGCTTTGTCCTATATTCTATTAAAATAGTAGATTACTTTAATTAAATTTTTATTTATTTGACAAACCTTGAATTCTTGGGATAAATCACAATTGATCGTGCTATATAATCCTTTTTACACACTGATGGATTTCGTTTGCTAGTATTGGGTTGGTGACTTTTGCATCTAAGGTATATTGGTGTGTATTATTATTGTACTATTTTTGAAGGGTTCATTTCTGAAGGGTTTGAGAAGGATTGATGTTAGTTCTTCTTTAAACATTTGGTAGAATTCCCCAGTGAAACCGTCTGGATCTGGGTTTTTTACTGTGGGAAGTCTTCTGATTACAAACTCAATCTCTTTACTTGTTATAGGTATATTTAGATTGTCTATTACTTCATGGGGTAGTTTTGGTAGTTTGCATCTTTCAAGAGACTTGTCCATATCACTAGATTGCTTAATTTGTTCTTATGCAAATGTTCATAGTGTTCTTTATAATCTTTTAAAAAAATTCTCTAAAGTTGGTGGTTATGTCTTCTATTTCATGTCTGATTTTTGTAATTTGATTCTAGTCTCTCATTTTTTTTTCTTGGTCAGTCTAACTAAAGGTTTATCAATTTTGTGGATCACTTCAAAGAACCAGCTTATGGTTTTATTGATTTCACTATTGTTTTTATATTATCATTTTTTGCTCTAATTTTTATTGTTTCTTTCCTACTATTTACTTTGAGTGCTGTTTGCTACACTTTTTTTTCTTTATTAAGGTAGAAGACTAGGTTATTGACTGGAGATCTTTTTTATTTTTATTAAAATTATTATTTATTTTATTTTATTTTTCACTGAGGTATAGCTGATTTACAATGTTGTGTTAGCTTCAGTTTTACAGCAAAGTGATTCAGTTATATGAGTTTTATATATATGTATATATATTCTTTGTTATTATAGGTTATTACAAGATAGTGAATATAGTTTCCTGTGTTATATAGTAGGTCCTTGTTATTTATCAATTTTATATATAGTTGGGTGTATCTATTAATCCCAAACTCCTAATTTACCTGTCCCCCTCCTTTCCCTTTGGTAACCATAAGGTTGTTTTTTATGGCTGTGAGTGTATTTCTGCTTTGTAAATAAGTTCATTTACATTATTTTTTAGATTCGACTTATAAATTATATTATATGATACTTGTCTTTCTCTGTCTGACTTACTTCACTTAGTATGATAATTTCTAGGTCCATCCAGATTGCTGAAAATGGGATTATTTCATTTTTTATGACTGAGTAATATTATATATATCACAATATTTTATACACACACACACACACACACCACATCTTCTTTATCCACTCCTCTGTCAATGGACGCTTAGGTTAATTCCACATCTTGGCCTTTGCAAATAGTGCTGCTATGAACATTGGGGTGCATATATCTTTTTCTATCAGAGTCTTTGTCTTTTCTGGATATATGCCCAGGAATTGGATTGCTGGATCATATTGTAACTCTATTTTCAGTTCTTTAAGGAACCTCCATATTGTTCTCCATAGTAGCTGCACCAATTTGCATTTCCATTAACAGTGTAGGAGGGTTTCCTTTTCTCCACATTTCTCCAGCATTTATTTGTAGACATTTAGATGATGACCATTCTGACCAGTGTGAGGTGATAACTCATTGTAGTTTTGATTTGCATTTCTCTGATAATTACTGATGTTGAGCATCTTTTCATGTGCCCATTGGCCATCTGTAGGTTTTCTTCAGAGCAATGTCTGTGTAGGTCTTCTGCCCATTTTTTTGATTGTTGTTTGCTTGTTTGTTTGATATTGGGCTGTTTGTATATTTTGGAAATTAATCCCTTGTCAGTTGCATCATTTGCAAATATTTTCTCCCATTCCATAAGTTATCTTTTTGTTTTATTTAAGTTTAATTAGGTCCATTAATTTATTTTTGCTTTTATTTCCATTACTCTAAGAGACAAATCCAAAAAAATATATTGCTGCAATTTATGTCAAAGAGTGTTCTGTCTGCGTTTTCCTCTAGGAGTTTGATAGTATCCAGAGTCACATTTAGGTATTTAATCCATTTTCAGTTTATTTTCATATTTGGTGTTAGAGGATGTTCTAATTTTATTATTTTACATGAAGCTGTTCAGTTTTCCCAGCACACCTTATTGAAGATACTGTCTTTTCCTAATTGTATATCCTTGCCCCCTTTTGTCATAGATTAATTGACCATAAGTGTGTGGTTTGTTTCTGAGTTTTCTCTCCTATTCCATTGATCTCTCTGTTTTTGTTTCAATACCATACTGTTTTGATTATGATAGCTTTGTAGTATATTCTGAAGTCTGGGAGGCTTACATTTCCAGCTTTGTTCTTTTTTCTTGGGACTGCTTTGGCAATTTTGAGTTTTTGCAGTTTCATATACATTTTAGGATTATTTGTTCTATTTATTTGAAAAATGTCCTTGGTAATTTAATAGGAATTGCATTAAATCTGTAGAGTGCTTGGGTAGTATGGCCATTTTAAGACTATTGATTCTTCCAATCCAAGAAAATGGCTATCTTTTCATTCCTTTGAGCCATCTTCAATTTTCTTTATCAATGTTTGATAAATTTTAGTGTATGAGTTTTTCATATCCTTGGATAAGTTTACTACCAGGTATTTTTTGATACAATTTTAAATGGGATTTTTTTTTAATCTCTTTCTGATATTTCATTACTAGTGTATACAAATGAAACAATTTTATGTATTAATTTTGTATCCTGCTACATTTCTGAACTCATTTATTAGTTCTAATAGTTTTTGGGTGGAGACTTTAGGGTTCTCTACACAGATAATCATGTCATTTACAAATAATAAAAGTTTTACCTCTTTGCTTTACATTTGTATACTTTTTATTTCTTTTGCTTCTCTGATTGCTATGGTTAGGACTTCCAATACTATGTTAAAGAGAAATGATATGAGTGGGCATCCTTGTCTTATCACTGAATTTAACAGAAAGACTTTCAGCATTTCCCTGTTGAGTATCATGTTGGCTGTAGGTCTGTCATAAATGGCTTTTGTTATGTTGAGATATGTTCTCTCCATACCTACTCTGATGAGAGTTTTTTATGTTGAATAAATATTGATTTTTCTCAAATGCTTTCTCTGTGCTTATTAAGATGATCATGTGGTTTTTGTCTTTCCTTTTGTTAATGTGGTGTATCACATTGATTGATTTGCATATTGATTTATTTGCATAAGGTCATATCCTTGTGACCCTGGAATAAATCCAAGTTAATCATGGTGTATGATGTTTTTATGTGCTGTTGAATTCAGTTTAGTAATATTTTGTTGAGGATTTTTGTGTCTATATTTATCAAATATATTGGCCTATATATATATATATTTTTTATTGGAGTGTCTTGTCTGGTTTTTGTATCTGGGTGATGATGGCTTGTAGAATGAATTTGGGAGTGTCCCCTCCTCTCCAGTTTTTTGGAATAGCTTGAGAAGAATAGGTAGAAGTTTTTTTTAATATGTTTGGTGAAATTCCCCAGTGAAGCCATTCAGTCCTGGACTTTTGTTTACAGGGAGTTTTTTATTAGAGTTTTCTATTTCACTTCTAGTGATCAGTCTGTTCAAATTGTCTGTTTCTTCTTGACTCAGTCTTGGCAGGCTGTGTGTTTCTAGAAATTTGTCCATTTCCTCTAGGTTATCCAATGTGTTGGCATATAACTGTTTATATTTTTCTCTTGTGATGTTTTGTATCTCTGTGGTATTAGTTGTTATTTCTGTTCTTTCATTTCTTATTTTGTGTATTTGGTATCTCTCTCTTCTTGGTAAGTCTCACTAAAGGCTTCTCAATTTTGTTTATCTTTAAAAAAAAAAACAGCTCTTAGTTTCATTGATCTTTTCTATTTTTTTTTGAAGTCTATTTTCTATCTAATCTTTATTATTTCCTTTGTTTTGCTGACTTTGGGCTTTGTTTGTTCTTTATATAATTATTTTAGGTAGTAGTTTAGGTTTTTTTATTTAAGGTATCTCCTGTTTCTTGAGGAAAGCCTGTATCATTGTGAACTTCTATCTTAGAACTGCTTTTGCTGCATCCCATAGGTTTTGTAAAGTTGTGCTTTCATTTTTGTTTGTCTCGAGGTATTTTCTGATTTCTTATTTGATTTCATCCTTGAACCATTGCTTTTTTATTAACATGTTGTTTATTCTACACATATTTGTTATTTTCCCATTTTCCTTTCTGTAGTAGATTCCTAATTTCATACCATTGTAGTCAGAAAAGATGGGTGGAGTGTCTGTTAGGTCTAGTAGGTTTTTAGTGTTTGTCAAGTTTTCTACTTTCTTGTTGATCTTCTGTGTAGATGTTCTCTTTATTGTTGAAGATCTGTTAATAAAGTGTCTCTTATTACTTTTTTATTTGTTACATCAATCTGTTAGTTTTTGTTTCAGGCATTTTGAAGACTCTGTGGCAAGCTGAATATGTGTTTACAATTGCTATATCTCTTTGATATAACAAGGTTTGTTGTTGCTGCTTGTTGCAGTTGTTTATTTAGTGACTTTTCTGTACTAATTCTGTAAAGTCTATTTTCTGTCATATGTGGCCACTATTATTTCTACTCAGTGTATTGGTTATCTAATGAATGGAGAGGGATTTTCTTAAAAGTCCCAACCAATAAAATTCCCAGTCTTTGTCATTGTTCTCTGTGTGCTTGTTGGAGTTTGCCTTCAACTCTCAGCCAGCCTAGTCCAGAGCCTCATAGTCAACCAGCAGTGAGAACCTAGAGTCTCTTTAAGTCTTTCTGGAGCTTGTTCACAATTCTATACAAATGGGTGCTTTCTAGGTTTCCAAGAAAATGGAGTAGTTTTTCAAAGTTCCTATGAGCATTGCATTCCTTGGCTTTTTCTTTTGTGCTTTTACATTTTTTATGTTTCTTTTCCCCCAATTTTCCTTTTCTTTTTTTTTTTTTTTTTGGCATAAATTTGACATGTAGTATTGTGTAAGTTTATGGTGTACAGCATGTTACTTTGATACATTTATATCTTGTAATATGTTTGCCAGTGTAGTGATATTTAACAATTTTCACATTATATAATTATAGTACAATATTGTTGTCTATATTCATTATGTTGTCATTCAATCCCTATGGCTTATTTATTACTTGTTACAAATGTAAACACTTAAACACCATCACTCTTATCCTCCCCACCCCTATCCACTGGTAACCACCAGTTTACTTTCTGTTTTTTACAGGTTTAACTTTTTTTAGATTCCTCATATAAGGAATATCGTGTAGTACTTGTTTTTCTCTGTCTGATTTATCTTGCTTAGCATATATTGCTCAAGGTCTATCCCTGTTGTCACAAGTGGAAAGATATTCTCCTTTCTCATGGCTCAATAATTATTCCATTGTATATATGTACCACATCTTTTTTATCCATTTATTTGTTGATGGACATTTGGGTTGTTTCCATATCTATTGTGAGTAATGCTGCAATAAACATGAGAGTGTGCATATATAGTTGAAATTCTGTTATCCTTTCCTTTGGGTACATACCCTGAGTGGAACTGCCGGATCATATGGTAAGCATATTTTTAATTTATTGAGGAACCTCCATATTGTTTTCCATAGTGGTTAGAGCAAATTACATTCCCATCAACAATGCATAGGGGTTGCCTTTCACCCCATTCTCACCAGCACCTGTCCTCTCTTTTCTTATTGATACCCATTCTAACAGGTGTGAGGTGATCTATCATTGTGGTTTTGATTTGCGTTTCCCTGATGATTAATGATGTTGAGCATGTTTTCACATGTCTGTTGGCCATTTTGATGTCCTCTTTGCAAAAATGTCTATTTAGTTCTTTCACCCATTTTTTTAATAAATTTATTTTTTATAAATTTCTTTTATTTATTTATTTTATTTATTTATTTTGACTGTGATGGGTCTTTGTTGCTGCCCTCAGGCTTTCTCTAGTTGTGGTGAGCAGGAGCTAGTCTTCGTTGTGGTACCAGGGCTTCTCATTGCGGTGGCTTCTCTTGTTGCAGAGCACGGGCTCTTGGCACACAGGCTTCAGTAGTTGTAGCACGTGAGCTCAATAGTTGTGGCACACAGTCCCTAGAGCACAGGCTCATTAGTTGTGGTGCATGGGATCAGCGGCTCAGTGGCATGTGGGATCCTTCCGGACCAGGGTTCGAACCTGTGTCCCCTGCATTAGCAGGTGGATTCTTAAACATTGCACCACCAGGGAAGTCCCTTTCACCTTTTATTTTTTCAGTACACGGGCCTCTCACTGTTGTGGCCTCTCCCGTTGTGGAGCACAGGCTCCAGATGGGCAGGCTTAGCGGTCATGGCTCACAGGCCCAGCTGCTCCAGGGCATGTGGGATCCTCCCAGACCGGGGCACGAACCCACGTCCCCTGCATCGGCAGGTGGACTCTCAACCACTGCGCCACCAGGGAAGCCCCTCATCCATTTTTAATGGGATTTTTTTTGTTAAGTTGACTGAGTCATTTATATATTTTTTATATTAAACCTTTTTATCGGATAAATCATTTGTAAAAATGTTCTCCCATTCTGTAGGTTTTTTTCCTTTTGTTAATTCTTTCTTTTGCTGTGTAGAATATTTTGAGTTTGGCATAGTCCCATTTGTTGTTTTTTGCTTTTGTTGTCTGCACTCTTGGCATCCTCTTCAATAAATCATTGCCAAGACTTCTTCCCTATGTTTTCTTCTAAGAGTTTTATGGTTTCAGGACTTACGTTTAAATGAGTGGTGTGAGATAGTGGTCCAATTTAACTGTTATGCATGTGTTTCTCCAATTTTCCCAACACTATTTGTTGAAGATACTACCCTCTTCCCATTGGGTACTCTTGGCTCCCATGTCAAATATTAGTTGATAATGTATACTGGGGTTTTATTCTGAGCTTTCTATTTTGTTCCATTGGTCAATGTGTCTATTTTTGTGCCAGTACCACACTGCTCTTATTACTATGGCTTTGTAATATAGTTTGAATTCTGTAAGTGTGATGAAACTAGCTTTGTTCTTTTTTTTGTTTTTCTCTGATTTACTTTGGCTATTCAGGAACTTTTGTGATTCCACACAGATTTTAGGATTGTTTCTTCTATTTCTGTGAGGAATGCTTTTTTTGGTTAATCTAATCTAGTCTTTGCCCCCAACAAAATACCATTGTCCCAGGCAGTTGCAAAGTTTAAAACAATTGCCTGTAAATGCTTTTTTGATACATCCTGTGGGAGAAGTTTTAGCCTTCACAAACTGGAGTCAGGTCAATTAAATACAAACTTTTTGAATAGAAACTTCTAGGTAACTACCAGACTTTTCAGATAATAACAATTATTTGGGAATGAGACTTGGAAAAAGCTCCTGCTTTTTTCTTTTCCTTCCAGTTCCTGAAATACAGGCCATTTTATTTTTATCAAGACTCCTGTCAAATTTAAGAACGGGATGAGACTTGGACAAGATAAAATGCCACAAAACACACTGTTATTACTGAGAGTCAGCCATTTTTTTGAAAATAAATGCTCTATGGGCTGCTGCATGTCTTTGGTTAATTTCAAGAGTTATGGTGAACAATTGTTTGCAGGGTTTGTGTTGATTTTATGGAGGAAAAATTTTATGGAGGACTTTGCCATTTTCACTGATGTCAATCTATATAGAATAATTAAATGATAAAATGTAAATGGCCAAACTATATTTCAAAAATATTCACCCTTTCTACTATGCAGAAAAGCAAACTAAAGTAATAACATTGTTTAATATATCACCAAAATTTTGGCAAGTGTTTTTTATTTACTCATTTTTCTGGTTTTACTTTCTAAAATTTCTACAAAGTTATAAAACAGCATCTTTTAAAATTAGTAAATAATACACTTTTTAAAGAACAGTTTTAAAATCAAATGACTATATTCCTTCAGAATCTTGTAGTTTCAATCCTACCCAGATCTTAGGTATTACTTTCTGTGCACATCTAATATTTTATTCTTTTTAACTCTAGAGGTCACATATACTTTGAGAATGGTGTACATAGGTAAATACAGGGACATAAAGAATATTACACAAAAAGTTCTTGAGATCCATATCTTCAGTGACAAAAACAAACCACCAAAATCTTCAAAAAGGAGGTAAAGATGACATATAAAATTCTAGTGTGAACTTTAGAATCTACATAATACTTGCATAACTTGAACTCTGATATTTTTTGGTGGATCAGAATACTCCAACAACAAACATTTCCTTAACCTAAACTGTTACTGGTATATTTGTACACTGCAGTGATTTTTTAGAGACTTACAAATGCCTATTACATTTCTGACCTATATTATTTTAATAAAATTCAATAAAAATGGAGAATTAATGCATACCAAGACAGCTGTCTAGTATTTCAAATACTCATTTAACCATATGACTCAATCCTAAATATTTTAAGTGTAATGGGGTTTTCTGTATTAGATTTTTTCTCCTGAATTCTCTTCAAGGCAAGGAATATGAGAAATATGAAATCAGTTATAAATATGGGTCATAATGGAAGAAAAGAGAAGCAGAGTTTTATTTCTACAACATGAGTTAAACCTGAAAAACATTTTGTTAAAAATCTGAAGTGGTAACCATTATAAAAATTATGAACAGATAAAACAAATCCAAAATTAATTGTTTTTATTTTGTTTAAAAACTATGTACCAAAGAATTAATTCCTATTCATGGGTAAGTGTGCTATAGACTCCTACAAATAGTAAAATTTAAGAATACAGTATTTGTTGTTGATAAAGAAAAATCTTCAACCAGGCTCCACAGTCTAGCATTTGGAGAGGAAAGTTGAGGGGACTAGTGTTTAAACTTTATGTATGTACTCCTATACTACAGCCTAGGCAGCATTAAGTTGGTTGGTGGTACAGAATATGAAAGCTGACAGATGTTCAAAATTCTGACTTGGTAAGATTTTCTCATTTTAGTTCATGTCACTGAAATCTCCAATAGTTTTTCTACTCTCTCTAATTTGTCAAAAATTTTCACTTGATTTTGTCTAATAGAAAATATACATTATTTTTATTTATATATATACCTATATATAATAATATCTATTATTACTATATATTGATATATATACATATATGATTTTCTGTCGCAAAAACTCATAATTGTAAGAATGTTATTGAAGATTCAAACCTTTACATTCCATGCTGTCAATTTAAAAACATAAGATTGAGAACTAATGACTCCTGTCAGCAGCATAACAATAGAAGAAAATTAAATCAGCTGTTTTCAATGCTGACTGTATTTAAAATTTATAGATTAGTTTCCTCTAAATGGGTGGTCTTTAGCTGAGCACCCAGCTACTTCATTTTGCCATAGTTATAAACTATTCAACAAATTTTTCATTATATTTGAGGCATTATTTTGCTGAATAAAATTAATAGCCCAAACACATAAATATATTTGATTTCAAAATACAGTGTACCCCTAGAAAACTTCTGGGAAGATGGCAGAAGAGTAAGATGTGGAGATCACCTTCCTCCCCACAGATACACCAGAAATATATCTACATGTGGAACAACTCCTACAGAACACCTACTGAACGCTGGCAGAAGACAGACCTCCCAAAAGGCAAAAAAAACCCCCACATACCTGGGTATGACAAAAGAGAAAAGAATAAACAGAGACAAAAGAATAGGGACGGGACCAGCACCACTGGGAGGGAGCCGTGAAGGAGGAAAGGTTTCCACGCACTAGGAAGCCCCTTCGTGGGCGGAGACTGCGGGCGGCGGAGGGGGAAAGCTTCAGAGCCGTGGAGAAGAGCACAGCAACAGGGGTGCGGGGGTCAAACCAGAGAGATTCCCGCAAAGAGGACCGGTGCCGACTAGCACTCACCAGCCCGAGAGGCTTGTCTGCTCACCTGCTGGGGTGGGCAGGGCTGGGAGCTGAGGCTTGGGCTTCAGTCGGAGTGCAGGGAGAGGACTGGGGTTGGCGGCGTGAACAAAGACTGCAGGGGGTTAGTGCGCCACGGCTGGCCGGGAGGGAGTCTGGGGAAAAGTCTGGACCTGCCGAAGAAGCAGGAGACATTTTCTTCCCTCTTTCTTTCCTGGTGCACAAGGAGAGGAGATTAAGAACGCTGCTTAAAGGAGCTCCAGAGACGGGCGCGAGCCACAGCTAAAAGCGCAGACCCCAGAGACAGGCATGAGACGCTAAGGCTGCTGCTGCCGCCACCAGGAAGCCTGTGTGCGAGCACATGTCACTATCCACACCCCCCTTCTGGGGAGACTGTGCAGCCCACCACTGCCAGGGTCATGTGATCCAGGGACAACTTCCCTGGGAGAATGCACGGCGAGCCTCAGGCTTGTGCAATGTCACGCAGGCCTCTGCCACCACAGGCTCGCCCCTCACTCTGTGCCCCTCCCTAACCCCGGCCTGAGTAAGCCAGAGCCACCGAATCAGCGGCTCCTTTAACCCCGTCCTGTCTGAGCGAAAAACAGACGCCCTCCGGGGACCTACATGCAGAAGCGGGGCCAAATCCAAAGCTGAGCCCCTGGGAGCTGTGAGAACAAAGAAGAGAAAGGGAAATCTCTCCCAGCAGCCGCAGAAGCAGCAAATTAAAGCTCCACAATCAACTTGATGTACACTGCATCTGTGGAATACATGAATAGACAACAAATCATCATAAATTAAGGAGGTGGACTTTGAGTGCAAGATTTATGATTTTTTTCCCCTTTTCCTCTTTTTTTGAGTGTGTATGCTTCTGTGTGAGATTTTGTCTGTATAGCTTTGCTTCCACCATTTGTCCGAGGGTACTATCCGTCAGTTTCTTTTGTTGTTGTTTTTAACTTTTTTTCTTAATAATTACTTTTTATTTTAATAACTTTATTTTATTTTACTTTATTTTCTTTCATTCTTTCTTTCTTTCTTTCCTTCCTTCCCTCCTTTAGACAACGAATCATCCCAAATTGAGGAGGTAGACTGAGAGCAAGATTTATGATTTTTTCCCCTTTTAACTCTTTTTGTGAGTGTGTATGTGTATGCTTCTGTGTGAGACTTTGTCTGTATAGCTTTGCTTCTACCATTTGTCCTACGGTGCTAGCCATCCGTTTTTGTATTGTTTCTTTTTTTTCTCTTAATAATTAATTTTTTATTTCAATAACTTTATTATATTTTATCTTACGTTATTTTATTTTACTTTATCTTCTTTCTTTCTTTTTTCCTTCCTTCCCTCCTTCCTTCCTTCATCCCTCCCTCCCTCCCTCCTTTCTTTCTTTCTTTCCTTCTTTCTTTCTTTCTATCTTTCTTTCTTGCTTTCTTGCTTTCTACTTCTACTAATGCTTTCTTTCTGTTTTTTCTCCCTTTTTTTCTGAGCCGTGTGGATGAAAGGCTCTTGGTGCTGCAACCGTGAGTCAGTGCCATGACTCTGAAGTGGGAGAGCCAACTTCAGGACACTGGTCAACAAGAGACCTCCCAGCTCCACATAATATCAAACGGCAAAAATCTCCCAGAGATCTCCATATCAACACCAGCAACCAGCTTCACTCAACGACCAGCAGGCTACAGTGCTGGACATCCTATGCCAAACAACTAGCAAGACAGGAACACAACCCCACCCATTAGCAGAGAGGCTGCCCAAAATCATAATAAGTCCACAGACACCCCAAAACACACCACCAGATGTGGACCTGCCCACCGGAAAGACGAGGTCCAGCCTCATCCACCAGAAAACAGGCACTAGTCCCCTCCACCAGGAAGCATACACAACCCATTGAACCAACCTTAGCCACTGGGGACAGACACCAAAAACAACGGGAACTACGAACCTGCAGCCTGCAAAAAGGAGACCTCAAACACAGTAAGATAAGCAAAATGAAAAGACAGAAAAACACCCCACAGTTGAAGGAGCAAGATAAAAACCCACCAGACCTAACAAATGAAGAGGAAATAGGAAGTCTACCTGAAAAAGAATTCAGAATAATGATAGTAAAGATGATCCAAAATCTTGGAAATAGAATAGACAAAATGCAAGAAACACTTAACAAGGGCCTAGAAAAGCTAAAGATGAAACAAACAATAATGAAGAACACAATAAATGAAATGAAAAATACTCTAGATGGGATCAATAGCAGAATAACTGAGACAGAAGAACGGATAACTGACCTGGAAGATAAAATAGTGGAAATAACTACTGCAGAGCAGAATAAAGAAAAAAGAATGAAAAGAACTGATGACAGTCTCAGAGACCTCTGGGACAACATTAAATGAAACAACATTCGAACTATCAGGGTTCCAGAAGAAGAAGAGAAAAAGAAAGGGACTGAGAAAATATTTGAAGAGATTATAGTTGAAAACTTCCCTAATACGGGAAAGGAAATAGTTAAGCAACTCCAGGAAACACACAGAGTCCCATACAGGATAAATCCAAGGAGAAATATGCCAAGACACATATTAATCAAAGTATCAAAAATTAAATACAAAGAAAGCATATTAAAAGCACCAATGGAAAAACAACAAATAACACACAAGGGAATCCTCATAAGGTTAACAGCTGATCTTTCAGCAGAAACTATGCAAGCCAGAAGGGAGTGGCAGGACATATTTAAAGTGATGAAGGAGAAAAACCTGCAACCAAGACTACTCTACCCAGCAAGGATCTCATTCAGATTTGATGGAGAAATTAAAACCTTTACAGACAAGCAAAAGCTGAGAGAGTTCAGCACCACCAAACCAGCTCTACAACAGCTGCTAAAGGAACTTCTCTAGGCAAGAAACACAAGAGAAGGGAAAGACCTACAATAATGAACCCAAAACAATTAAGAAAATGGGAATAGGAACATACATATCAATAATTACCTTAAATGTAAATGGACTAAATTCTCCCACCAAAAGACACAGATTGGCTGAATGGATCCAAAAACAAGACCCATATATTTGCTGTCTACAAGAGACCCACTTCAGGTGTAGAGACACATACAGACTGAAAGTAAGGGGATGGAAGAAAGTTATTTCATGCAAATGGAAACCAAAAGAAAGCTGGAGTAGCAATTCTCATATCAGACAAAATAGACTTTAAAATAAAGACTATTAGAAGAGACAAAGAAAGACACTACATAATGATCAAGGGATCAATCCAAGAAGAAAATATAACAACTGTAAATATTTATGCACCCAAAATAGGAGCACCTCAATACATAAGGCAAATACTAACAGCCATAAAAGGGGAAGTCAACAGTAACACATTCATAGGAGGGGATTTAACACCCCACTTTCACCAATGGACAGGTCATCCAAAATGAAAATAAATAAGGAAACACAAGCTTTAAATGATACATTAAACAAGATGGACTTAATTGATATTTCTAAGAACTCCATCCAAAAACAACAGAATACACATTTTTCTCTAGTGCTCATGGAACATTCTCCAGGATAGATCATATCTTGGGTCACAAATAAAGCCTTGGTAAATTTAAGAAAATTGAAATTGTATCAAGTATCTTTTCTGACCACAATGCTATGAGATTAGATATCAATCACAGGAAACGATCTGTAAAAAATACAAACACATGGAGGCTAAACAATACACTACTTAATAACGAAGTGATCACTGAAGAAATCAAAGAGGAAATCAAAAAATAACTAGAAAGTAATGACAATGGATACACTATGACCCAAAATCTATGGGATGCAGCAAAACCAGTTCTAAGAGGGAAGTTTATAGCAATACAATGCTACCTTAAGAAGCAAGAAACATCTCGAATAAACAGCTTAACTTTGCACCTAAAGCAATTAGAGAAAGAAGAACAAAAAAAACACACCAAAGTTAGCAGAAGGAAAGAAATCATAAAAATCAGATCAGAAATAAATGAAAAATAAATGAAGGAAACAGTAAAAATCAATAAAACTAAAGCTGGTTCTTTGAGAATATAAACAAAATTGGTAAACCATTAGCCAGACCCATCAAGAAAAAAAGGGAGAAGATTCAAATCAATAGAATTAGAAATGAAAAAAAAGTAACAACTGACACAGCAGAAATACAAAGGATCATGAGAGATTACTACAAGCAACTATATGCCAATAAAACGGACAACTGGGAAGAAATGGACAAATTCTTAGAAAGGCACAACTTGCAAGACTGACTCAGGAAGAAATAGAAAATATGACCAGACCAATCACAAGCACTGAAATTGAAACTGTGATTAAAAATCTTCCAACAAACAAAAGCCCAGGACCAGATGGCTTCACAGGCGAATTCTATCAAACATTAAGAGAAGAGTTAACACCTATCCTTCTCAAACTCTTCCAAAATATAGCAGAGAGAGGAACACTCCCAAACTCATTCTACGAGGCCACCATCACCCTGATACCAAAACCAGACAAGGATGTCACAAAGAAAGAAAACTGCAGGCCAATATCACTGATGAACATAGATGCAAAAATCCTCAGCAAAATACTAGCAAACAGAATCCAACAGGACGTTAAACAGATCATACAACATGATTAAGTGGGGTTTATTCCAGTAATGCAAGGATTCTTCAATATACACAAATCAATGAACGTGATACACCATATTAACAAATTGAAGGAGAAAAACCATGTGATCATCTCAATAGATGCAGAGAAAGCTTTCAACAAAATTCAACACCCATTTATGATAAAAACCCTGCAGAAAGTAGGCATAGAGGGAACTTTCCTTAACGTAATAAAGTCCATATATGACAAACCCACAGCCAACACCGTCCTCAAAGGTGAAAAACTGAAACCATTTCCACTAAGATCAGGAACAAGACAAGGCTGCCCACTCTCACCACTCTTATTCAACATAGTTTTGGAAGTTTTAGCCACAGCAATCAGAGAAGAAAAGGAAATAAAAGGAATCCAAATCGGAAAATAAGAAGTAAAGCTGTCACTGTTTGCAGATGACATGATACTATACATAGAGAATCCTAAAGATGCTACCAGAAAACTACTAGAGCTAATCAGTGAATTTGGTAAAGTAGCAGGATACAAAATTAATTCATAGAAATCTCTGGCATTTCTATACACTAATGATGAAAAATCTGAAAGTGAAATCAAGAAAACACTCCCATTTACCTTTGCAACAAAAAGAATAAAGTATCTAGGAATAAACCTACCTAAGGAGACAAAAGACCTGTATGCAGAAAATTATAAGACACTGATGAAAGAAATTAAAGATGATACAAACAGATGGAGAGATATACCATGTTCTTGGATTGGAAGAATCAACATTGTGAAAATGACTCTACTACCCAAAGCAATCTACAGGTTCAATGAAATCCCTATCAAGCTACCACTGGCATTTTTCACAGAACTAGAAAAAAAAATTTCACAATTTGTATGGGAACACAAAAGACCCCGAATAGCCAAAGCAATCTTAAGAATGAAAAATGGAGCAGGAGGAATCAGGCTCCCTGACTTCAGACTATACTACAAAGCTACAGTAATCAAGACAGTATGGTACTGGCACAAAAACAGAAAGATAGATCAATGGAACAGGATAGAAAGCCCAAAGATAAACCACACACAAATGATCACCATATCTTTGATAAAGGAGGGAGGAATGTACAGTGGAGAAAGGACAGCCTCTTCAATAAGCGGTGCTGGGAAAACTGGACAGGTACATGTAAAAGTATGAGATTAGATCACTCCCTAACACCATACACAAAAATAAGCTCAAAATGGATTAAATACCTAAATGTAAGGCCAGAAACTATCAAACTCTTAGAGGAAAACATAGACAGGACACTCTATGACATAAATCACAGCAAGATCCCTTTTGACCCACCTCCTAGAGTAATGGAAATAAAAACAAAAATAAACAAATGGGACCTAATGAAACTTCAAAGCTTTTGCACAGCAAAGGAAACCATAAACAAGCACAAAAGACAACCCTCAGAATGGGAGAAAATATTTGAAAATGAAGCAACTGACAAAGGATTAATCTCCAAAATTGATAAGCAGCTCATGCAGCTTAATAAAAACAAAACATAACAAAACAAAAAAAAAAACACAACCCAATCCAAAAATGGTCAGAAGACATAAATAGACTTTTCTCCAAAGAAGATATACAGACTGCCAACAAACACATGAAAGAATGCTCAACATCACTAATCATTACAGAAATGCAAATCAAACCTACAATGAGATATCATCTCACACCAGTCAGAATGGCCATCATCAAAAAATCCAGAAACAATAAATGCTGGAGAGGATGTTGAGAAAAGGGAACCCTCTTGCACTTTTGGTGGGAATGTACATTGATACAGCCACTGTGGAAAACAGTATGGATGTTCCTTAAAAAACAAAAAATAGAACTACCATATGATCCAGTAATCCCATTACTGGGCATATACCCTGAGAAAACCATAATTCAAAAAGAGTCATGTACCAAAATGTTCATTGCAGCTCTATTTACAATAGTCTGGAGATGGAAACATCCTAAGTGTCCATCATCGGTTGAATGGATAAAGAAGATGTGGCACATATATACAATGGAATATTACTCAGCCATAAAAAGAAATGAAATTGAGCTATTTGTAATGAGGTGGATAGACCTAGCGTCTGTCATACAGAGTGAAGTAAGTGAGAAAGAGAGAGACAAATACCGTATGCTAACACATATATATGGAATTTAAGAAAAAAAAATGTCATGAAAATCCTAGGGGTAAAACATGAATAAAGACACAGACCTACTAAAGAATGGACTTGAGGATATGGGGAGGAGGAAGGGTAAGCTGTGACAAAGCGAGAGAGAGGCATGGACATATATACACTACCAAACGTAAGGTAGATAGCTAGTGAGAAGCAGCCGCATAGCACAGGGAGATCAGCTCGGTGCTTTGTGACCACCTGGAGGGGTGGGATTGGGAGGTAGATGCAAGAAGGAAGAGATATGGGAACATATGTATATATATAACTGATTCATTTTGTTGTAAAGCAGAAACTAACACACCATTGTAAAGCAATTATACTCCAATAAAGATGTTTAAAAATTTAATTAATTAAAAAAACAAAGTTGGGATCTTTCTGGAAAAAAAAAAACAGTGGACCCTTGAACAAACATGGGTTTGAACTGTGCAGGTCCACTTATATGCACTTTTTTTTCACTAAATATGTACTATAGTACTACCTGATCTGTGATTGGTTGAATCCACACATGCAGAATGATGGATTAGGAAGGCCAACTGTAAAATTGTGAGTGGATTTTCTACTGCATAGAGAAATACCAGCACCCCTAACTCCCACATTGATTTAATTAAATTAAAAGAATTAATTGTAGATGAATCCAAAGATTTGGGACATATGAATTTTAAGATTCAAATATCCCACATGGCTCACCCAAGAATGCCTTATCAAACCTTTCCACAATCCCCAAAGTATATATGATTTTCACAGTTCTCCAACTACTTTTTCCAAAGCCTTCTATTGTATCTGTCAGATCACAATAGAAAGCTTTGGAAGATCATGGTTTATCAGGACAGAAAGAGTATTTCTAGTTTGCATTAAAGATTTTAGAGGAGGGACAAGAAAATGGATTGCAAATATTCTGGTTTAAATTTTATCATGTAATCATTTTTGATAACATAATAAATTCATCATAAATATAGAACTTATATATAAATTTAATATATAAAATACAAGTATAAATTATTTGTTACTGACATTTTTGATAATGCAGAAAAGCATAAAGAAACAGAAATATTATCCTCTAGCAGACTCTATAGACACTTGCTTCCCAAAGTGTGGGGCTCGGGTCAGTTGCATCCCCATTACCTGAGAGATTTTTAGATATGCAGAAAACCAGTCTACATCCCATACAGAAAAATCAGAATTTGTTTTTAAACAAAAGCCCCAGGTGATTTATGTACATGGTTTGAAAAACACTAATATAGAGGCAACTACTATTGAAATTTTGGTGGGTACACAGGTGGTTTTTTTCCTTCAATATGTTATAGTTTAGAAGTTATCAATATTGTTTTCTAATTTTATTATTAAATATGACATGCCTTTTGCAAAAATGTAGCAAAATAAAGCAGAAATTGAAAACAACCTGATTCTTATCATTAGTATAAAATTCTGATGCACATTTCTTCAACCATTATTAATATATTCTTGCATATTATACGTAGAATATGAATCATATGGTATTAAAGTCTTGCAACAGGCTTATTTCAGTGACACTTTTCTTGTCATAATATTTCATCTCTATGTTATAGTACCTCCTGTAAACATGTTCTCAATATTATGTTCCATAAATCATTAGCATTGTAAAATGGTCTTCTTAAGATTGAATCGTAGGAAATGAGTTTTTTTACCACAAAATTATCCATTTTTAATTATTTAATTTACATTTTTTGTTGTTGTTGATCTTCAAATACACCGTAAAAGAAGGGTATAAAGGAGTGAACGTGTATTATTATGGAAAATAGAATACCAATTCTAATTTTGTGTTACAAGGGAAAATCTGATTTTTCCTTCTTTATAGATAATTTGTCTTTTTCTGCCTGGATGTTTGTGTATATTTTTGCTTTTTATAATAATTTAAAGATAGCTATGGTTAAATATGAAAATTTCAGCAAGGATTTATTTTTTTCCTAGGAATGTGATAAACTCTTCATTTGCATATTCCTGATTTTTTTTCAGCTGAGCACATTTTATAAAATCTATATGATTTTACCATTTGTATTTATGAAAAAATATATTCTTAATTAGCTCTATATATTTTTCTTATGAATATTTCATCCTTGTGTACATTTGTACTTTTCTTCTGCATTCTGAAAACCTTTGCAAGTTTGACCTTCATATCAATGACTCAATATTGCAGTGTCTAATTTATGTTTCATGATCTTCAATGCAATTTAAAATTTTAATGGATATTTTAACTACCCCCAACTCACCTTTATTTATTTCTCCTTTAATTTTATCCTATTATCTCAACCTTTATATCTTTATATTATGCTCAAACATAAGTGATCTATTTCTAACCAGTCTTTGCTAATAGTGTGGCTGTGTGGATTGCCTTTTTCATACAACCTGTGTCCTTGGACCTAGTTGATCAGCATCTTCAAATTTGTAACATAAAGTACATTTTTGTCCGCAGTCTCATAAATACTTTTCACTGTTGAAGTTGACTTTATCATGTGGGAAATAGCAGTAATAAAATGACATGTTCTGTTCTCTTTTCACTCCTGCTTGGAATTATAGAAACTCAAGGTTAAACATTCAGCATTCCTGGATTCTTTATTTCTGTTATTAAGCCTACAACACTCTATTTTTAGTGACTGAATTACCAAGATTTTACTCTCCTAAATTTTTCCTTTTCAGTTGATAACTATCATCTATCTAATCAATCTATATCTATCTCTATCATCTATCTAGCCTTCTATATCTGGATGGATGGATTTTATGGCTGTGAATTACAAACACCAATAGGAAGTTGAAAGAAACGTCCTGATTTGGAACAGAGGAAAGAAGGACTATTTTAGAAATTAGCCCTAAACATTAGAATGACATCAGGTCAATGGCAACAGATCTGGACTTTCTAAACTAAGAGATGGCAAAACTGAGAATAGGTTTTCCTATAGTTCCTAGTTGGCATTGTAGAAGGTGCCAGCATTTGAGTTAATCAAATAAGTTCCCTCAAGTTATGGTTAAAGGAAAACCAGGTACACCAGCAGAAGTTTGACTTAAGATTGACTTTTTTTCAGAACATAATGATATTTTGCTGTTTGCTATATTTTAGTAAATATTTCAGTGGGAATGTGGGTGACAGCATATCCAGACTGCTAACTAGCTATCAATTCAAGCCAGAAACTATCTCTGTGTCATATAAAGCACACCAACATTCTTGTATCAACATTAAGATTTATCTTATTTTATTGTATGATCTTCAATGAGGTTTACCCACAGAGTAAATAGTAGGTGAGATGCTCCCTCCAATATATGCTAAATCTGAAGTTGAGAAAGACTAACAAAAAATATAGATAGTGTATCCTCCCAAAACTTATCCAGAGATTGAGTTTTGAAGGAATAGTGTCTTAAGAAGTGAATTATTTGATTATTATTTTTCTACTTGTAAAAGTAAGATTTAATCAAAAATAACCTGGACTCTCTGTTAGTTTATTAATCTTAGTAAAGAAATCAGCAGTTAAATTGCTTTAAATTTCTTCAGACTAAGTTGAGTTTGGGATTATATTTTTATTTCACAAAATGTGTGACATGCTTCACAGCTATTAAGATGATATAGCTATGGTGGCAATAACACTAAACACTACTTAAGATCTCTTTATAAACTTGTCATAAAATAAGTTGTATATTGTTCTCTCATACATGCAAGTAGGATTCAAATGTGATAATAAGAATCCAAATTTAAACCTAATTTTTTACTTTGTTTTAAATGGAGTGGGATGAGCAGTTAAGCTGGTTTCTTATAGGATCATTCTAAAGTCTGATGTAGATTCCTTTCCAAGAACTGTTTCCATTTATTTCAGATTTTTTTTTTCTCCTAACACTATGTTGATCAGTGAGGCTTCTGACAGTTACATAAAGTAAAAGGCATTTTCATTCTCGCAGAGCCATTCTTCGAAGGGAAAGATGCTGCAGCTAGGGAAAACATTAATTAGAATTACATCTAATGTTAATGGCTTGTCACTGAGTTACAGTACTTAGCAGAGCTCACACTGTCCTTGGAAGTTAGAAAAATTCCTTCAGTGCTTGGGTTTAACTTGAGAAGTTAACTACTTTAATTTGTAGCAATACATATTATACACAGGCTGCAATGTATTTGCATATTTTAAATACTTTAAAGAATATTCCGCCAAATGATTCCTAAATGGAATGTAATTTAATTCACAAGTTGAAAAATGGGATAATGGTTTCAGCCCCCATCACTCTCCTAATGCTTGAAGTACAGCTGGAAAATAAAACAAGCAGTGCATAAAAAACAGATATTGTAGTAACAACTGTCATGATAAAGAGAAGGATACACTGTAGTGTTTTTGTTTATTTATAATAAATGCGCATGAATACCTTCCTGTGTTTTTTGGGGGGATAGTGTTAATTCTTTTTGCTATATTTACATGAAATATGGGTAATGTCATTGAACGTATGTCTAAATTACCCTAAAATTTTATATTATAGAAAAAATAGGATAAACATCATACAAATGAACATAATGTTTATGTCATCCATTTTTGCTAGTTTTAAGTTGTGTGATTTTGAGATAACTCTTTCATTGTTAAAATTATTCATGAATGGCTACTTTATTTGCAAAAGTAGCCTTTGAGAAAACAGACTGTGAGTGCTTTCTTACTACTAGATCTATGCCAGACTTGTGAGCACCAAAATTTGCATCAATTTATCCCTTTGTCAAGAAACATTTTTTTCTTTCCTCTCTATTTACCCTAATAGCAATTAGGTTTAACAACAACAAGAAAAACAAAATGTAAGAACTCTAAGATGAGTACTGCAACAGTTGCAATCAATTCTCATCTAGTACCTAGAAGGTCTGAAAAGCAAAGTGCATTTCCTATGCATTAGTATGTACACAGTATGAAAAATTACATAGAAATAGAAAAAAGGATAGTTCCATATTGATTTACGTGCATAATAAAGATTCTCTTCAAACATGTAGTAAGTCACCTTCTCACTTATAACAGAAGCATCAATAAATTATGCCACAGATTTCACTAAGTGTCTTAAATCCATACACTTCTTGAATATCTATGATCAACCTAAAAATGTGAGATTAGGAAACTTGACCAATACTAGCTTATTTCCAGTCTATGAACATAATGTGTTACTACATCCTAAAAGATACCACAGATGAGACATATCAGAGATATTTTCCAGTTCTTTCAGGAACCATTTGGAATTAGGTCAGAAACTTTGAAATATTCTGATATAACATTAGACATTTTTAACTCTTCAGAACAGCCTGTGGACCAGAGTGGAAACCCAACTGGCTGGAGCTATAGATGATGTCTCTCACCTCTATTTCCTAATCACAGCCCCTGCTCTTGGAACATGCTGAGACCACTCCACTGTGAAAGATCCAGAAGGACTACCAGTAGCATAAACATGGTTCCTGTGAGTTTAGAAGGACTGGTAGTGACTAGCCTAATAAAAATCCAGAGTATGTTTTACGGGAATAAGAAACAATCTTTTGGTCTGTTTTTATATGTGTAGAATATACTCTGGAGCATCTGAAAACAGCATGTTGACCAAGATGGAAGGAGCTTGCATTTTGGTTAATGAGTTATATGGAGAAAATTCACAATACTTAGTATATGTCAAATAATTAATCTTCATAGCCCTCTGTAATAAAAGTAGCCTTGCATTTTTAAATGAAGACAGAAAGAAGTAAAATTGTGTGCTTCCTTCCGTTTTCCTCTGGAGGCTTTCTAATCCCATTTCCCTGGTATTTTTAGTGAACCAGATTTCACTCCCACTCTGAAGTAGTTGAGCTACTCTTTCAACTGTCTGAAAGCAAGATTTTCCTTGTGATTTTATGGGTTTACCTTTTGCTATAAAGCAATAAGCAACATGGAGATTAACTTTTTGTTGTTGTTATGTATCCCCAAGAGCCATCTGAGACTTCTTTAATAATTCTGTCATCTTATACCACTATCTGTCACAAACTAATCCAATAGGGATTGGCAGTGTTGAACTGGATCTAAGTGTAAACTTATTTATTAGTATTTTCTTTTCATATCCAGTTTCTTCTAAAACAAAAAGAACAAGGAAAGAAACTTTTCTTATTGAAGAATATATGTATAGCAACAAACCAGAATAATATAACAACCTTGTCTGAGCTGGTCTTGTTCTTTATTATGTTTATAATATTTTTCTAATCAGTATTTTATCAACTTAGCAAGTCAGAAAGTCTTTTGTATAGAAGAGCTGCCATGATATATGACAGAATAATTGCCATTATTTTGAAGAGCTACTTATTTTTAGGGCCTTTGGCAAAAATTTGATTATCTGATACTTGTATACTAACAGTGGCAAACCTTGTACAACAAGCAAAAGGCTATGGAAAACACATACAGACTTCTGTTAACATTGCCTGTAGTTAAAGAAATAAAATTTAACTGCTTTATTTAGATCTGATTGACATACAAAAAGCTGTAGATATTTAATGTATACAATATGGTGTATTTGGACATAAGTATATGGTGTATTTGGACATAAGTATATGTTGTGAAGTCATTATCTCTATCAATGCCATAAACTTACCTATTACCTTCAAAAGTCTCCTTCAACCTACAGCCTGCCTGTTTTTTTGTTTTGGTTGTTTTTTCTTTTGTGGTAAGATCGCTTAATATAAAATGTATACTCAGGAAAATTTCAAGTATGCAATAGAGTATTATTAACCATAGGCCTTATGTTGTATAGAAAATATCCAGAACTTATTTACTTTGCATAATGAAACTTTATACACTTTGACTACCACCTCCTCATTTCCACTTCACCCAAGTCCCTGGCCACCACCATTCTCTGCTTCTATGTGTTTGACTATTTTAGATTCCACATATAAGTGAGATAACACAGTATCTTTCTGCGTCTGGCCTATTTCACTTAGCATAATGTCCTCTGGACTCACCTATGTTGCCACAGATGGCAGAATTTCCTTCTTTTTTAAAGCTGAATGATATTCTAATGTATAGATATAATACATTTTCTTCATTCATCTTTCAATGTATAGTTAGGTTATTTCTATATCTTGGCTACTGTCAATAATGCTGCACGTGCACATATCTTTCAAGATCCAGATTTTAATTCCTTTGGGTATATACCCAGATGTGGGATAGCTGGATCATATAGTAGTTCTATTTTTAATTTTTTGAAGAACCTCCATATTATTCTCCATAGTGGCTGCAACAATTTATATTTCCACCATCAGTGCATAAGAATTCCCTTTTCTCCACATTGTCATTGACACTTGTTCAGAGAAATGCTTTAAAATATATTATAAATAAAGAGAAACACATTGACAAAAGGAAAACTGTCTTTTCTGTGAATAATGGATTTGGACTTTACAAATCAAACATTTCACCTCTTTTTTTTATGGAGTTAAAGCTAGGGTCTGGAATCTTAAATGCCATGATAGTTTTGCATAGTGACAGGCAAACTATGGCCTGCAGGCCAAAGAGGGCTCAATGTTTGTTTTTATAAATATGATTTCATGGGAACACAGCTCTGCTTATTGATTTACATATTGTCTGTGGCTGCTTTCACCATGCAACTGCAGAATTGAGTAATCAAAGCCAAGACTGTATGACCTACAAACTTAAACTACTGTGGTCTCTGTTAAAGACAACATTTTCTGACTCCTTGTCTTACTGTGCCATGAATTTTAATAATTATTAATTAAAAGATAGGTAAGTACTATTTATTGACTGATTGATAGAATAATGGTGGGTTTTATTTCCACTCTTTTACTTTCTTCTTTCTAGTTATCTCTATGTTCTATGTTCCAAATTTCTTGGAATGTTACATCTAATTCCTATAATGAAAACACACTTTACACTTAATTTTATTTTAAATATGCATTTTACATAGGAATATATTTTTAAATACACTTTTAACAGCTATCATATTTCTTTGCTCTCTTTTCAGCAAAATTCCTCAAAAGAGTTATTTATATTCATTTTTAAAATTCCCAGTCTTTCTAAACTCATTCCCATCATGATCTCACCCCCATGATTACTTTAAAATTGCCCTCAGTTTCTTCAATGACCCTACATTACTGAATTCAATATTCACTTCTTGTTTTACTTGACCTATTAGCAGTATTTAAAAGGGTTAATCACTCTTTCCTCCAAAATGCTTTCTGCAGGTGACTCAGAATTCTATCTTCTCCTGTTTCCCCCTACATAACTGGTTGCTTGTTTTCAACCACTTTTGCCAAACTTCCTCTTTTTTCCAATCTCCTCTTAACTGTGGATTGTTGCCCTAGGCTTCAGTCCTTGATCACCTTTCCCAGTCTACACTCACTCCCTTGTGCATATCTCATCTCTGGCTGTTAGCCCCATCTATATGTAAACAATTCTAAAATGTATATTCTTGGATCGTTCTGGAGCACCAGAAGCATGTATCTTGCCTTCTTGACATCTCTACTTGGAAGTTTAACAGACATCTCAAGTTTGACGTGCACAAAATCGAACTCACAATGTTCTAGCCCAAATTGACTTGACCAGCATCCGTTTCATCTAAGTTAATGGAAACACCATGTTTCCAGTGGTTCAAGCCTAAAACTCTGAAGTCATCCTTGACTTCTCTCACAGCCCATTTTAACAAATCATGGTAATTCCACCTTCAATTTATGTCCAGAAATTAAGCCTTACAGCTTTTACCACCAACACAGCTAACACCCTGGTCTGAGCCATCATCTCTTTTCTGCAAGGTACTTACAATGCTTGTACAGGCCTCCTTTACGATTACTTTGCCCCCATTTTACTCCTCTTTACCAAACTTCTCCTTCAAGTTCTACAATTAAATGGAGCACTCCCCAGCTTCAGGGCTTTTGTGTTTGCCCTTCTCTCTGTCCACATCCCCAGCTATAAGGTAGGTAACTTCCTTAGTTCCTTCAAGCCTTGCTTTAGTAGAAATGTCTCAAAGACTCCCACCCTGCTCATATAACAGATCCTTCCCATCTTACTCTACATTTTCTTTTATTCATTGCATTTGTTATCTTCTGTCATAATCCATAATTTACTTCATGATTATGTTTTTTTTTAAATTATCTCCCCCTTGAATGGAAAATAAGCCACATGAGAAGAGTGATCTTGTTTGTGCCCTGATGCATTTCTACTGCCTAAAATAGTAGCTGACAATCTGACAACTATATACATATATATATATATATATATATATATGAAATTAACACACATGTGGGTGCACATATAGACAAAATTTCTACCTGCTACTCACACAAGAAGCATTCAGGCTTTCATCACTTTCAAACATTTTACTGTAGAGAAGTGACATTTTTCCTAATAAATTCCAGGTATATTTTGAAGTTAGGGATTCTATATATTTTTCTCAAATCTTACATTTCAATAGCAGTTTATCAGTTTGGAAATGTACTCTGGATAGGTTTTAAAAAATGTTTTAGACTTAATTTTCTGACAATGCTGCACCCTGAAAAACTGTTCAACTTTCTTGCCATGGGCGATTGCTGAGTCAACTAAATATCTTCCTAGACCAATTAGATATACTCAACCTCTGGAAGCAATACTCCAATAGTGACAGCTACAAATCAATTAGAAAATTTACAAAGACACATTTAGTCAGCTTTTTGGGTTTTATTTTCAAATAAATAAATGAAAACTGTTATCTAAATCCCATCCTAATGCTGTCACTGTTTTGCAATCCACACATATTCTTAGAAAGATTTGAAATTGCTAACTTTAGTTACACTTATGTATACCTCTCTTTATATTTTTATTTTGTTGTTTATTTACTCCTTGCTATATTTCAGGAAGATAAGTAGATCCCAGAAGAATACCTCTTCTCTTGCATGCCTTTTCTCATTGACTTTTCTGTCCTAATTTCTACTTATTTTTATGCTTCATGTTAAATTCCAGGAATATTAATGTATCATTTTGTATATATATATATATATATACATACAAACACATTTTCTCTTTTAAGGATATTACTTGTAAATTTTAGGGGAGATTTGCGTCTTACCTAATTCTCTCCATAAAAGATAGATTAACTTTAACTAGAAATTATTAAAGATTTATATAATTTCCTATTCTCTTTTTAACACAGAATTATGTATTAAGAAAGAATTGTAGTCTGCCTTTGCATTCTATGGAAAACTAATTGTCAATGTGCTATTTATTCATTTTCAGCAAGCACTATATGAAACACAATTTTCTGACTGACAAAATTCCTTTAGTTTTTACCAAGAAAAATGTGTTCAACTAAAGAGAACAATCAAATGATTTTTATTTCAAATTGATACCATATTTTCTTTATCTATTTTCAGTACTTTGTATATCACATAATGGTTTTCTGCTTGTTTAAAGATAGCTTCTTACCACAAACTGATTAACCAATGTAAAATATATGAGATTAAAATGGTTTCTGAATGTTCTCAGTTCCGAAATCTTTTAAGTATTTCTTGTTTGCATGAATGTTCTTATCCTCACAAAATGTATGCAGATAATGAGGAGCCAAAAGGAACAAGTTCTTTAATGCTATTGTCATTACCCTATAATGTAAGCCAATTTTTGAAAAGGGGGGAAACATGTGATTTAAATTCAGGTCAAAAAATCCTGTGACAGATCATATAGATTAAGTAATTCGGAATTACACCAAAGGTGGGCAGGAAAAAGCAGTAGTAATAATAGAAAGTATTCATAGAACATTTTAATATTCCAGTAGCTGTTCTTCACACTTTTTCTATATGAATTCATTTAATCATCACAGCCATCCAAAGAAATAGATACTGTTATTTGTGTGCCCATTTTTCAGATGAGAAAAGTGACTCAAGGAGAATGGCAGCTGGACTAAGTTCTAACATTATAGAGGTGTGGGAGCCAGAAGTCAAGCTCAAGTGGTCTGTCTCTAATGTTTATGTTTTCCACTAACATATTTTGTTGCCTCTTAAATGTTGCATTTTTTCTAATTTTTAAATCATTTATTGATGCTTTTAAGAAGTTGATATTAGAGGCCATACATCATAATAATAGTTAAAAAAAACAAAAACCATGGTGCAAGCCTGCTAAGCCCTAGTACAGTGAATTTACTCCACAATTAAATGACAGAGAACTGACTTTTGTCTCTGGCAGCAATGTTATCTAAATAACCTGAAGAAACAACAGACAAAGCACACCTAGACATTCTAGGTAAAATGTAATACTACAATCTTTTATTAACATTGTAGCTGAACTCACAATATAGTATTATAGATTATCAGAGGCTAAAAAGAAAAGGGAGTTAGAAATAAGAATGGCAAGTTAATACTAAAACTAAAGCAACCAGTGCATTGCTGCTGAGCTTATTAAGCAAAAGGCTTGTTTGCTGGCAACTTGGGTTTTAATAGTGGCTCTGGAGACCAGAAACAAGACCTTAGGCTAAATAGCATCAAGGAGGTGGGCGCACACACACACACACAAACACACACACACACACACACACACACACACACACGGGAAGTCGAACTTTCAGAAGTTTTCATCCTAAGTGAACTGGTGGACTAGAAAAACTGTTCCTGCTGGCAATGGCAAAACCCAAAAGCTAATTAGCTTACCTTGGCTTAAGGTCTGGTAGGAAAAAATCTCTCCCATAAAAATTCACAGTCACGGGCTTCCCTTGTGGCACAATGGTTGAGAATCTGCCTGCTAATGCAGGGGACACGGTTTCGAGCCCTGGTCTGGGATGATCCCACATGCCGCGGAGCAACTAGGTCCGTGAGCCACAACTACTGAGCCTGCGCATCTGGAGCTTGTGCTCCACAACAAGAGAGGCCGCAATAGTGAGAGGCCCGTGCACCATGATGAAGAGTGGCCCCCGCTTGCTGCAACTAGAGAAAACCCTTGCACAGAAACGAAGACCCAACACAGCAAAAATTAATTAATTAATTAATAAACTCCTACCCCCAACATCAAAAAAAAAAAAAAGTAATTCACAGTCACAGCCTTCTCTAAGCAGTTAGGAATCTGACTTTACAATTGGTCCAGAAAAATGACAATCAACAAGTTCACTTAAAATTTCCCAGGTTGACAGTAATCTAGAATGCCTGGCTTAATTAAGCCTCAATACTCTTCTGATGTGCAGATCCTCAATCAATCTTCATAGAATTCTCACAAACTAACTCTTGGGAAACCTGAGCTCACCATTTAAAATTACTAAATACATGAAGACACAAGCCACACTGAGTAAGAACTATCAGGAACATTTAGAAAAGAACTCAAACACCAACAGCACAGGGTAAAGATAATAAAATAATTGGATGAAGAATGTAAAAATGACTATGTTTAAAGACAGAACTGAGAACAACAGAAAGGTATATAGTATTATCAGAAGAGAATGAGCAGCTGTGAAAAAATATATATACAAAAGAAAAATATAATCATTTAATTAAAAAATCAATAGTTGTGCTAAGTTAAATAACAAAGGAGAGAGAATTAATGAACTGTTAGAAAATATGTGCAGAAAATAAAGTAAAAGAATATGACAGCATGTCAATATATTTCTTTGCCCAGTTCCTTCTTCCTGAGGCGAAATATCATATGCAAACACTTCATTGGGAAGTGTATACCAAGGGAGCATAAGAGAGTGAAAATGGGAAGTGAAGCAGGGAAGCAGAGCTAAGAGATAGAGTGGGTTGCTGAGCAAGCTACAACTTCATGACAAGGTGATTGATTAATCTTGCCTGAAACAGGAAGAGAAAGAGATGAGAATTGATCTTGCCCACTGGATTTCTTCTATTTGTCAAAGTTTATGACCTAAGGAGTTAGGTCCATATACTTTCCAGTTGCAGATGTACAGATATCAAATACAGAGTCTCATGCCTCAGAAACCTCTGCAAGCCCTGAGGTGAAGACAAGAGGGAGAAGTGACAGGAATGATGTTAGTACCACTTGATATTATGGGTTGAATCATTTAGTGGCAGAAGGACTTAGGAGCAGAAGCCTCAGAAGATCCCTTAGGCTGTAAGGATGTTGGTCATAGTGACCTGGCTCCAGGACACAGAAAAAAGAAGCACAAACTATCTACAGAGCCTTTGGACCAGATAGTGAGGGAAAGCACATACAGAATCCAGCTGCCTATGAACTGTCTCTTGCAAATTAGTATCCAGAAATACGCCCTGTGTTAGAGGAAAAATGAAGTCTAACATTAATCTAATTGATGTCACAGGTGAATATAACATAGAGAATGGAAGAGAGGTAATGGTAAAAAAGATAATGACTAAATAATTTTAGAATTAAGGAATGATGTAGAATTAGAGAATCAGAAGATTTCTCAATGGCAATAGCAGAATGGGGAAGTTATGGAATAGTGCCTTCAAAATATTGAATGAGAACCTCTCAACTTAGAGTCAAAATACATTCATATATCATAAAGTTATGAGAAAAAATGACATATTCAAACAAAGAAAGTTTACCAATAAGAGATTTTCAGGAACTATAAAAGGTGTTCTCCACGAATAAGAAAAAAAAATTATAAGAAAATATTGTGATGTAAAAATATGGATTAACACATGAGTAAATATAAACAAAAATAGAGTGTACAGAACAATAATAAAAATAGCTGTAATAAGAATATGGGGCAAAAGACAAAATTGAAGTTATATGCCTAATTACAACATCAAATACAATGGAAGGGATTGATAAAAGCTAAAATACTGTATATTTTCTGAATTAGACTGGGGTAGAGATAATAGATATAGGTATTGTCAAATCAAATACAAATGTTTGCATGTTTGACAGTAAGTACAAACACTAAAAAAATAGACTATAGAATTACTATTACTGGGAAAAATTAGATAAATTATTATCCAAAAGGAGGAAGAATTTTTAAATGTAAAATAAAGCTCAGAAAATCAGAGTCAAAAGAAAGCTTATATTAAGTGACAGAAACAATTCCAAATAGATATTATCAATTTAAGATAATTGAACTAAACTCTTACTTAATAGTAGTGATTTTAAGGCCTCATTCAAAATATAAAATTTATATGCCAACATATTTCCATATATAGTATTATAGAATTTATAAAGAACACAGTTAAAATATAGGATTATAGAATATTTGAAAGCAGAGGTGAAAATATATGGCAGGGGAGCACTAATCAATAGCAAGCTAGTAGAGCTACAGTAATATTAAGAAAAAATAAGATTAAAAACATACTACACATAAGGAGAATTATTACATAAAATATATGTGACAACTCAGTTAAAAGATATTAAAATTCTCATATTTTATGTACTTATTGACATTGACAAATCATTCATAAGGCAAAACTATCTGAATTATAATGAGGTATTGACCAATCTACCATTATTTGAGAATTTCAATGTTAAAAATAGGAGATTTAAGTAATTGTAAGAATAAAAAAATTGAAGAATCTGATTATCATAACTTATTTGTAGTTATTTATAGAAATTTGCATCCCTTAATTAAAAAATACACATTCTTCTTCAGTTGGAATAAATCTTATGGAAAACCATAAAGGAGTGTTGAACACATTTTAAAATGTCTTGTCATATACGTAATATTCAATGACCATGATATAATGAATAGACATAAATAAGAAAAATATAACTAAACATATTAAGAAAGTTAAAAATATGTTTTTAAATTAATATTAAAACCACAATGACAATAGACTCAGAGATATAGAAAACAAACTTATGGTTACCAAAGGGAAAGTGGGCACAGAAATAAATTAGGAGTTTGGGATTTACATATATGTGAATCTAAATACATATCTATACATAAAATAGATAACCAACAAGGACCTACTATATAGCACAGGGGACGATATTCAATATTTTGTAATAACCTCTAAGGGAAAAGAATCTTAAAAAGAATATATCTATATCTATATAAGTATAACTGAATCACTTTGTTGTACACCTAAAGCTAACAACATTTTAAATCAACTATACTTCAATAAAAAACAAAACAAAACAAAACCATAATGACTTATCGTTTCACACCTACTAGGTTGACAATAATATGAAAATCTGATAATGTCAAAAGATGGCTAGTAGGTAGAACAATGGAAGCTCATACATTCTGGTGGTAATTTAAATTGATTAAGACCATTTTAGGGAAAAATTTGGAATATCTAGTAAATATGTAAACTCCTAGCTATAACCTAGGAAAACTTTTGCACAGGGGACACAGACAAGAATATTCACAGTAGAAGTATTATTTCTCATAGCAGAATAATTAGGTAAAATACTGTCCCTCTATACATAAGGAAAAATAAATTGTGATGTTTTCATGAGTATCTATTGTATAGCAGTGAAAATGAATGAATTAGACCTATATATGTCAAAATGAATGAATTGCACAAATATATTGTTATACATAAAAGTTGGAGAATAATGCATATATTCTGATTTTATTTACATATATATTAAAATGTGTGTATTAATATTGCACATGGTTTAGGGAGACATATATATTCTATGGATATATATACTTACATATATATTCTATGGATATATATACTTATATTCTATGGATATATATACTTATGGATATATATATTTATATATACTGAATACCCTCAGAGGAAAGAGAACTGGATACAATTGGGAGTGTTAGCCAGGAGACTCCAATAGAACTTAAAATGTTTTGTAGGTGTATATTGGTCACATGAATGTTGTTCTTTATGCTTTTTATAAATCAGAAATAATTTATAATGAATGTTAACCAGTAGGGAGAACAATTAGATCAACATGTATAAATATCTGCTTAAGTCAAGAAATTGAAGAAACAGTTGTTTGGATTGAATATTATGATTAAGTGAAAGCTAAGGAATCTGGATAACATTCAAAGTATTTTAGTATAATAAAATTTATCTAAATTTAACATTCATCTGAACATAATTTTTAAAATAAATATTACTATATTATTCACTGTCATTTATGTTTTCATGAATGTACAGTACACAAGTGCTGCTGTACAACTTCCTGAAGACCATAACTTATGAGTATTTTATAAGTAACATAATTGTTCTATAAACAGTTGAATCATCCTTTACCAAAAATTATTCTTCTCTTTCCTTTAGCTACTTGTTTTTGTTTTGTTTTGTATCCTTTGGTGTCCTCTTGTTCCTTTGACTAACATGCAATGAAGTTTCTGTCATTTCTGTAACATTTACACATTAACCTCCTTCTCAGCCTCGTTGCACTCTTTTTACACATTACATTAATAATGTTGACTGTGATAAAATAGGGAGTATCCATCACTTTTTCAGGAATTTATGTTAACTTGGGTTAAGAATTTACTTTATATCATTAAGCACTTCAGCAGATGATACTCACAATACCTTGACATGCTTTTCTAAAAACTAAACTTCACATTGGACATCTCAAATGACCAGTCACTAATATTGTAAAATTTAATGTAATGCAGCAGAAAATGCACAGCATCACACATGAAGTGTTCTTGCTGCCAAAGCATTGTTGCTGAGTTGAATTATACCTTTAGCTTTAACACTAGCTTATAAGAAAAAGCATGGACAGAAGGTCAAGTCAAACCTCACCACAGTGAAGCAATCAACCAAATCCAGCATGTGCAACATTCTACAGGACACACAGCCTGGCTTCTCCAGTGATAAGTATCATAAAAAATAAAAGGCAGAGTTTCTTAAAACCTCTTAAGAGATGTAATATTCAAATGCAATGGGCAGCCGTGTTTGGTTTAGTTTAAAATAAATAAAATGTTGGGAAAAAATCATTGAGGTAATAAAGAAAAGGAGACTATGGACAGGGTATTAGATACTATGGAGATATTTTTGTTTATTTTATTAAATGAATAAACAAAAATAAACTCAAAATGGATTAAAGACCTAAGTCTAGGGCCAGACACTATAAAACTCTTACAGGAAAACATAGGCAGACCAGTCTATGACATAAATCACAGCAAGATATTTTTTGACCCACTTCCTAGAGTAATGGAAATAAAACCAAAAATAAACAAATGGGACTTAATGAAACAGCTTTTGCATAGCAAAGGAAACCATAAACAAGACGAAAAGACAACCCTTAGAATGGGAGAAAATATTTGCAAACGAAGCAACTGACAAAGGATTAATCTCCAAAATATACAAGCAACTCATGAAGCTCAATATCAAAAAAAACAAACAACTCAATCCAAAAATGTGTGGAAGACCTAAATAGACATTTCTCCAAAGAAGATATACAGATTGCCAAAAAACATATGAAAGAATGCTAATCATCGCTAATCATTAGAGAAATGCAAACCAAAACCACAATGAGATATCACCTCGCACCAGTCAGAATGGCCATCATCAAAAAATCTAGAAACAATAAATGTTGGAGAGGGCGTGGAGAAAAGGGAACCCTCCTGCACTGCTGGTGGGAATGTAAATTGATACAGCCACTGTGGAAAACAGTATGGAGGTTCCTTAAAAAACAAAAAATAGAACTGCCATATGACCCAGCAATCCCACTACTGGGCATATACCCTGAGAAAACCATAATTCAAAAAGAGTCATGTACCACAGTGTTCATTGCAGCACTGTTTACAATAGCCAGGACATGGAAGCAACCTAAGTGTCCACTGACAGATGAATGCATAAAGAAGATGTGGCACATACATACAATGGAATATTACTCAGCCATGAAAAGAAACAAAATTGCGTTACTTGTTGTGAGGTGGATGGACCTAGAGTTTGTCATACAGAGTGAAGTAAGTCAGAAAGAGAAAAACAAATGCCATATGCTAACACATATATATGGAATCTAAAAAAAAAGGTTCTGATGAATCTAGGGGCAGGACAGGAATAAACATGCAGATGTAGAGAATGTACTTGAGGACACGGGGAAGGGGAAGGGTAAGCTGGGACGAAGTCAGAGAGTAGTACTGACATATATACTCTACCGAATGTAAAAAAGATAGCTAGTGGGAAGCAGCTGCATAGCACAGGGAGATCAGTTAGATGCTTTGTGACCACCTAGAGTGGTGGGTTGAGGGTGGGAGGGAGGCTCAAGAGGGAGGGGATATATGTATATATGGGGATATATGTATACATATAGTTGGTTCACTTTGTTATACAGCAGAAACTAACACAATATTGTAAAATAATTATATTCCAATAAGGGTGTTAAAAAAAAATGAAGCAAAGTTGTTAGACTGATAATAAAGGTTTTGATTTTTGTATAAATTCTGATAAGCAATATTTCTAAATGTGACATGTGTACTATGCCCCTACCCTACACCCAAGCATCATAGTTAGCTTACTAAAACCTTGAGTCAAAGATATCTAAAACTAGTTTGTGCTAGATTGTCTTATAGCCAAAAGCCTCCTTTAGAACCTCCTTTTTATGTGATTTTGCAAACTACATTTCCCACATTTCCTTAGCCTGTTGGCATTCTGTTAGATGATGTTAATGGCAGGAACAAATTAGAGATTTTAGCGCACGTAAAGGGACTTCCTTCCTGCTTTCTAGTAATTACTATCTATATTGTTCCAGAAGCAGACGACAACTGACTCCAGCTTGCAGCTTCTTTCAACCCTCAAACCCCAGGTTTGCCATGTCCTCTTGACAATTAGTACACCAGGTACACTGCAGGCTCCCATGCACTGGCCATGTGGTCCAATTACCAGTCAGCCTTTGCTCTTTCCTCAGAAGCCCAAGCATCTCTTAATTGTTGCTCCCCATGCCCGCCCCTCTACCAGCATCAAAGCACTGAACTAGTGGATATGCATCCTGCTGCTCCTAGGTTTGGTTAATTCCATATATTTCCACTTTTTTCACCAGTTCTAGAAGTGACTACTGCTTTGGGCAGTTATACACTTCTAGGTTACTTCAGAGTTCTTTTCTGATCTTTCAAACTTCTAACATCAAGGTAAACAGACCTCCTTTGTTTGAAGTATGTAATATGTTTTTCGGGCTAGACCCAAGTGAAACACATTTTAAGATGGGGATCTTAGCACATAGTTAAATCTTCTATAATATCAAATTACTTTTCAAATGATCAAAGGAACTTAATACTTGGAAAGGGTGGTTGGCAAATACTGTTAGCTCTAAATCAAGATTTTTTTGGGTAATATTTTGGGTGCAGGGAAAGGCATGGAAGAAGGGCTAAAAATAATATGAAATTCTGAAGTTCTTGGGCTTACTCAGGAAACTCTGAATGCAGAGGGAATGCTTTCAAGTGAAATTCCTGTAATATTACATAATAGAGGTCAGCAAACTATGGCTGGTGTGACAAAGCAATCTGTTGTCTGTTTTTATAAATAAAGTTGTGTAGTCACACTTATTCATTCATGTATTGTCTATAAAGATAGAGGTGAATAATTGTGACAGAAATCGTATGACCTAAAGAGCCTAAAATTTTTACCATTTAGCCCTTTATTGAAAAAGTTTGCCAATAGGGTAGACAGTAGATCCAAGAGTAAAATACAGTGCTATTTGTATTGAACAAAGTTTAACACCAACATTAATTCCAAATATTAGACTTGGTGCAAGAATTCACACAAATAAGACATTGAATCATTTCATTCACTACAGGTTTCATTTGAGGCCAGGGTCAGTAGGCTGACCATCAGAGGTGAAGGCCACTATCATAAGTAGCTGCTAATGAGGGAAGTCATGACATCTGGAAAGGGAAGATATCACAAAAATAATAATAATAATAAAAATAATTGTGTTAAACCACAGAAAATAAAAGGAGCATTTTGTCCTTCAGGGTTATCACAGATACAAGAAAGTTTGCACAGACAATTGAAGATTTAAATTAGCAAATGGAATCTAAACGTTTTCTACCTCTCATGTCATTAAAGATTCAAACAACTCAATGCAATCTTCAAGAGAATTCTCAAGTGTAAAAAATAGCCATCCATCTGTAAGAATAAGAAACCATTTGTTCACTGGGCATATGAATTAGATTTATCAGTTGATAAAGAGGGGGAAAAATATTTGAACTCTGTATTAATATACATTTAGAAATAGATCTACAATGTGAGACACTAAAACGCTGTGGTGTCTGTAATTGACACTCAACATAATTCAGGAGGGCATCATATATATTACAACAGAAAAGGCAGTCATGACAAGTCAATACGCTGAGTGAGGGAAAACTGATCCAGAGGGAAAAGTTGCCCTATTTTAAAAATACAGTGGAGGCAGTCAAAGCAAATCACAAATTGCAGGAAATGCAACTATTAATTAATTAAAGGAATTCCCCTAGAATTTGGATAAAAAGGTTCAAATAAGAGAAAGAGTGAAGATAATTAGATAGCTTTCTGTCCATTAACTGTCCCTGGAATTCCAGACTCGAAGATTCACTGCTCATTTGATAATTTCACTTGAATATCTAATAGGGATCTCAAATTTAACAAGAACAAAACAAAATTCTTTATTTCTATCACTCAAACCTTCTCTTACAGTAGTGCTCATCTTAGTTAATATCACCTTCCTACAGTTGCTCAAGGCCAAAATCTACAAGTCGTTGATTCCTTTCTTTCTTTCACCCCTTGAGAAATCCACCAGCCCATTCTGCCACACTTATCTCTAAACCAATATCATCTTCTGTGTGTTCCCTCCACCTCTACCTCCCTGGTTCAGGTCAACATTTTCACTTACCTGTACTGATATGAAAGCCTACTTGCAGTCTTTCCTGCTTCCACTTCTGTCCCTCATGAATCCATTCTCCACATGGCAATCAGAGTGATCATTTAAAAATGTAAATCAATTCATACCACTTTCCTACCAGAATCCTTAAATTACTTCCTTCTATAAAAATAAACTAGGAATTTGAAGGCAGTGGTGGGGTAGTTTTTTTATGTGTACTGCCTTAAAACCATATGGGACAAGGATAGCAAAACCACAAACCCACACACAATATCTACAACAAAACTAAATGTTAACATATACCCACAAACCTCAAAATATAATCAGGTGGTGAAAAACTGCTAAGAGCTAAAGATACAGATTTATCAGCATTTGTGCAGAAGAAATCACAGGATCAAACAAAACTGAAAAAAAAAATAATCCCCATATAGTCAAGGAGTCCTCACTGGAAAGCTTGGTGAGGCCAATTTGTTGATGGCAGCTGAGAAAGAGTTGAGTTTAACTCAGTCCAATTCAGAGCTGAGTGAAGGACTCAACTAGCCATTGTTCCCTTCAGATAAGTAGAATAGCAGATAAAGGATATAAACAAACATGCATAAAACTGTTAAAGACAGCAAAGAAGGTTCAAAACAGGAGAACACAAAAAAAGCCAGGGAAGTCTGAGAAATAAAATAATAGAAATTTTTGAGTTGAAAAAATAACCAAAATAAAAAGCAAAATATATGTTCTAAAGAACTGAAGACAGAATCAGTAACTGGCAAGATAGATGTGAAGAAATTACCCACAGTACAGCACAAGCCACTAAAGGGATTTAAATATATAAATATATATATATATATTTATATATAAAATTAAAAATAATATCTAATTGCAGTATAAGAAATAGAGGACAGGGAAAATGAGGGAGAGATACATGCAAAGTGATATGACTTCACATTTTTCATAATTGAATAAAGATATGAATAATTAGATGCAGATATCACACCCACACACAAAAGAAATAGCATAAAGAAAGCAAACTCCACATCTAGTCACAACAGAGTCAATCTCCCGAGCACTAAAATGATGGGTAAGATTGATCAGTGGGAAACAGCTAAGCACTTACAAAGAAAACACAAATGTACTGATTCCTTAAAATACTGGGAGAAAATATCTGGCAACTTAGAATTTATACTCAGCTAAACTATCATGTAAAAACCAATAAAATAACCAAATCAAATAAAAATAATATCTTCAGACAAATCAAAATCAAAATCTACCAGCAGAGTTTTGCTGAACTAGGTCCTGTAATATATTACTTATGGCGAATAACATTGAATCCAATAAGGATGGAAGTTTAAGCTGATACAAACATAAATTGCTATTATACATTAAAAAACCTTTAAGATTTACATACTTTGCACCAGAAATTCCTTATTTATAAGTTTTGTCCTAATAATTTTGTCATGGATATGTGCAAATATTTGCCTACAAGAAAGTTTTTGAAATCAGATCCCCAGTAAGATGGAACTTGTAAAATACTGAAATATTATGCCATCATTAATCATGTTTTTGTAGACAGACATCTATCTAAAAGCATGGATGTTTATCAAAGGTATATTATTTTCAAAAGCAGTCTACACTATTATATAGATTTTGAATACAATTTTGTTGAAATATTACTGGAGACATAACATCCGAAATATTAAAATTAGTTATCTTTGGGACTTCCCTGGTGGTCCAGTGGTTAAGACTCCGAGCTTCCACTGCAAAGGGCTCAGGTTCGATCCCTGGTCAGGGAACTAAGATCCCATATGATTTGCAGCGTGGCCAAAAAAAGCAAAAAACAAAAAGAAAATTAGTTATCTCTGGCAATGGAACTGTAAGTACTTTCAAATTGCTTTTTTGTACCTGACTATATTTTAAAATTATTTCTACAGTAAACATTTGCTTTTGTACGTAGAAGAAATATTATCAAAAATAAATGCTATCTTTGGGTGTAAATATGGCCTCAGTTTCTGAAATTGTGAACACATAGAATATGAACAAGGCATGTAGGAGCATGAAACAGCTGCTTTTATGAGCTCATGAGTGAAGGAACTATTGACACAGTTTTTCTACATTGGACCATGACCTTTAGTCTCACATGTTTAAGTTAGAAAATGTGTGAGGCAGGAGGAGGAAAACTAGAGGTGAAAAGGATATCCAGGGGAATCCAAGGCTGTTTCTAAGGCAACTGTGTATGTACTAACTAATCTCAAGATCTGATCACTTATCTAGATGTCTGCAATATAAGAATATGAATATTGATTTTTAGTAAATGATATATTTGGTGATTACTACTGTTTAATTCTATTTATTTAAGTTTTCCTTACAAATAGAGCTTGTAACGGACTATTTTCTTGAAAGACCAAGAAAGAAATTAAGCTACCAGTTTCCACGGAGATTATAGAATTAGAAAGTAGCCAAAATATGTGGTGTTTTATTACCATTTTTACTTAAAATGACTTCATATATGACTACAATTCTAGGCATAGATATCATACTGAAAAGTCATTCTTGAAACTAAAAGAGTATTTTCCCTTTTATATGGCTTTTGCAATTGATAAATCTGTAGTTTTTCAATGTTACACAAAACATTATATTGATTTTAAAGTACAATGCTCAAGAATCACTGATGAAAGGTTTAAACAGATAGGGTGTGTAATATACTTTTTCTGAGGTAATGTCTACTGGTTAGAGATGGAGGGGTATAGATATGTGGACTCTGAGATTCCAAAGTATAACACAGTGAGGATTCAGTGACAATATGATTTATTAGACAGATTGGAAGATGTCACTTAAAAATTTTTTTAAAGTAGTATAACCTGATCAGCCTAGAACACTGACTTTATCCTCTAATATTTCTAAAAGCAGAAGTATAAGAATTTACTATTTACAATTTACAATTTAACAATTTTACAATTTGCAATTTACAAGAATTTACAATTTAACACTAAAGTAGTTGTTAAATTTACAATTTAACAATTTTACAATTTACAATTTACAAGAATTTACAATTTAACACTAAAGTAGTCCATGTAGAGAAACATAAAAAAATAACCTAAATATTTATTGAATGTGTGAGTATTTCATATATTTTTTTTACAGCTCAGGGAGAGCTAATCATAAAAGCTTGATTGTTATTTTTACTAAATTAATACTTCAAACTGAGCATTATTGTCCACTTACTTCCTAACCATAAGGAAAACAGTCAACCATCCTTCATCTCCTTTAACCTATATGTAGTACAGCATAATGTACTAACTTTTGTTCAGAGTATCAGGAGAATTGCAATGGCTGATAATACAGTCCTCCAAAGCCTAATGAGATTCCATACTCTATTCCTTATACAGTGAACACTTTTCCTTTAAAAAATTTTTTTATACAAAATATAAATGCTGTTTTCTGCTCCCCTATGTACTCAACATATTTTTCTGTTTTCAAAAGAAATGAAGGTTTTTATATATCATAAAATTGACTAATTTAAAGTGAAAAATTCAATGATATTTTAGTAAATTTATCAAGTTGTGCAACCATCACTATAAGTCACTTTTAGCATATTTTCATCACCCCAGTAAAATCCCTCATGCATTTATACTGTTAACACACACACACAACTGTCCCAGACAACCACTTTCTTCATAGATTTGCCCTTTCTGGACATATCATATAAATATAATCAATACTATATGGTCTGTTATTTATGGATTTTTTTCATAGAGTATGATGTTTCGAAGGCCATCCATGCTGTAGCACATATCCATAGTTTACTCTTTTTAACTGCTGAATAAGATTCCATTTTACGGATATGGTTCATTTTATCTATCCATCAGTTGATGGATATTGAAGAATTTTTCCTCTCTTATGAATGATGCTGCTGTGAATATCCATGTACAAGTCTCTGTCTGGACATATTTTCAAATATCTGTGTGATTTTAAGGAATTGAAAATAAGATTAAAAAAACTTGGAAAATGTACAATTTTAGAGTGATTCAACAGAGTCCAAAAATGGTAAGTTTTTTCATTGTAAAACTTGGAAAAGCTTTTTAAATATTTTCTCCTACATGTTTTAATAATACATGCATCCATTTGTCTTCATGAGAATTGAGGAAATACATTATACACTATTTCTAATACTCAATTAAAAATTCATATGTTAATTTTTCCTGGAGTGACATCTTTCCCTTTTTTACCATAAATCATCTGCTCCTATGGGAATAGCAAATATATGAGAAATAACTTTTTCTCTATATCAGCAATGACCAAATAAATAAATAGTACTGCCAAGCCAAAATTTATGCATTGAAGTTGATGCAAAAAATAAAATCAGCTGCTCCAATTTTAAAAAAGTTTTAGTCATATGGGAAATCCACAAATGGTATGCACACATGTATAAATATACATTTTTGTCATGTATTTTTTTTTAAATTAAGTGGTTTAATTTATTCAAACATTCTAAAAATAATTATGCAGCCTAGACAGCCTAGAACCTAGCCTGTTCTAGGTTCTGGAGCTTACTTCTGCCTTAAGAATTCAAGAGTTAATTGTGTCTAACTGCATGTTGTTTGAAGAGATGTGACTCTAGCACTATAGAAGGTAATTTTCATCTGCAAAACTCCAGCATTGTGAAGCTCAAAATTTCTGCATTGTACCCAGAACATTTTTATTGTTAAAATGTAGTTTCACAACTAAATTACTACTTCCCATGTTCTAAATTTAGTAATTTATAAATTACAACAGAAAATAAATTTGTTGTCTTCAGAAAATGTTCCTCCTCATCGCACTGACTTCATTTATTTACATAAGGCCAGACCTTCTAACAAAGACTGTCACTGCTAGAAATTGGGCACGTTTTGTAGAGACATTGTCACTGGGAGAGAAGCCCATTTCATGTCATCTTGGTTAGAAAAAAAACTGATAAAGTATCCTTAAAAAATAAAGTGTTAGTCTTATTTGCAAACATTATTAAATTATAGCTTGGTTTAGGAACACTGAGTACTAATATTGATGTAATGTCTAGAAAAATTATAACCTCAAACTAGGAAGAGTATCTACTTTCTTCATGAAGGAAAGTTGTATACTCATTAATAACGTCAGTGCAGTGGTAAGTCACTAACTCCATTTTCATGATTTGCTGTGGTTTATGAGTTGGCAGATACACATAGTTTCTTTCAGTCCTGCTTGCTCATTATTAATGCTCAAAATCTTTCAGTGATGAATAGAGTATGCAACATTGCTGAGACATCATTACACACATTTATTTCTGAGACTCTCCAGCTTTTAACAAAGCATAATTTTGGAATCTAGAAAAACTGAATCAATCTAGGTGAATGTTCATCACTGAACGCAATAGACATATTCTTGGAAAGCAGAGGGTGGTAAGGCTAACTGGTTAAAAACATGCATTATGGAGCCATGCTACCTGACTTATTATTAATTATATGAGAGCTAGGAACAAGTTACTCAACTTTTTAGACTTTGGTTTTCTCACCTCTCAAACGAAGATAATAATGGCATAGAGATTCTTTGAAAATCAAATGAGAAAATCCGTAAGGCTAGGTAAACCATGGAAGTTTTTGTTCTCATCAGGACACTTTGAAGAGGGGACCTATTAATAATTACAGTGGGATAACACACATAAAGCAAGATTTCCTGAGTAAGATGCGCACATGATTATTTTATGTAAAGCACCCTTAGCTCAGTGCTTGACACCCGGTAAAGTTTCAATTAATGTAAGTGAAGATTAGTACAATTTTTAATTTTATCTATTTGCCTGATGTTTGAAAATCAAATCCCCTTTTAAAATATTTTTATCTAAGAGCAACTAACATGAAAATTCAACCCAAGCATTGTCTTAGGAAGTTTGATCATAGGCATAGCTATGAAATAACCATTAATTCGTGTAAGCCATGTTCACTTTGCCTACTCTACTCCAAGTACTGGAGCAGATGCTGTAGATAGAGCAAAGAGGAGATAGTCCTTGCCCCTTGGAGATTCCTTTCTAAAAATACACTCAAGGGACATTATTTAGGTAACTTTATTTTTTTACTTTTGTTTTATTTTTTATTGAAGTATAATTGATTTACAAAGTTGTGTTAGTTTCAGGTGTACAGCAAAGTGATTCAGATATAGATAGATAGATAGATAGATAGATTCTTTTCAGATTCTTTTCTCTCATAGGTTACTTCAAAATATCAAGTATAGTTTTCTGTGCTATACAGTAGGTCCTTGTTGGTTATATATTTTATATATAGTAGTGTGTAAAAGGAGGTAACCAATGGTGTAAATCTGCTTCTGTAGCAGAATTTCCAAACGAAGCTTGGCTTAGATCTCTAGAGTTTTAAATATCACTGCTCTAGGTAGCTTATTCTTCTCTTCTATGCTTCTTTTCTACTCTTCAGATCAAGACTGGAGCTGAAATATGAAGATATTCTGGGGTTTATCTAGGATCTACTGTGTCTGAAGAGCTGGGACTCACATAAGTAAGGGTAACCTACATTTATGTATAACCCCCCAAATCTCAATGACTTAACAAGTAAGTGCCTACTCTTTACTCATGGAAATTTTGCTACTAGTTGGGCATACCTCTAGAACAGCTTCCAGATGGTCACTCAGTGATCCAAGATATTTCTGTCTTATGAACACACCATCTCTACACTGGCTTCCACAGTCATTGCCAAAAAGGAAGAGAGGTGCTAAACGTTGAAAACAGCTTTAGTCCAAATTGGTTTCACATTACTTCTGTTCATAACCCATTGGCCTTGGGTAGTTGCAAGAGGGCTGGAATATGTGTGGGGGCATATAGATATTCAACCAGCAGAAAATGTATCATCTACATGGATGTATTATCACATGGAGAGTGGGTTAACAGGAGTGGCACTATAGTTAAATTCAGTTTTGGATTTCAGCAGAAATTGAGATGAAGGATAGTGGTGAGAATTTCAAAATATGTGCTTTATTTTTTTAAAACAGAAGTTTTTTGATGTGGACATTTTTGTAAGGTCTTTATTGAATTTGTTACAATATTACTTCTGTTTTATGTTTTGGGTTTTTTTGTCTGCAAGGCATGTGGGACTTAGCTCCCCGACCAGGGATTGAATTTGCATTCCCTGAATTAGAAGGTGAAGTCTTAACCATTGGACCACCAGGGAAGTTCCCAAGATGTGCTTTATTAAAGTATGAAGAAATGTTTCAAAAAGAAAGTTATCTAAACTACATAAAGCAGAGCTCTTCCCCAATATTAATTCAAAAATATGAAATGGAATATTAAAATGGATCATTTTTAAAGCATTCAGAAACTTGAGGTACACAAGGTTTTCAAATACTTCATTAATTTTCTAGGCCAATAATGTAATTTCAGGCTTCTGATGCTTCATTTTCAAAACCATATTGAAGCATCTCTCTTTCATAAGCTCACTTTCTTAGAAACAAGTCCATTGATAAATGACTTGACAGTGCTGGAAAATATAGTTTTTTGTATAAAGGACAATATTTATCTTGGTAGAAAAACAAAATCTGCACATTGAAAGAGTGTCTTTGGCATCTGTGATAGAGCCAAACATTGCATTCACTTCACTGATGCATGGTATCTGTGTCAATGAAGGAAACCTTTTTTTTTTTTTTTCTATCAACACATCTTATTCTCTGACAGTCTGAGAAAAGATAATTTAATTTGGCTTTCAACTGCAGTCTACAGTTCTACAGTGCAGAACCTCAAGTGTTCAGAATGATTTTGAAGCTGATCTTGAAAAAGAAACACAGGATCTGTATGTGTCTATGTGTGGGTTGTGTGTGTGTAGGTGCACTATTTGGAAGATAATGACAAGAGAGATAAGACAAGAGACAGAGTTTTCGTGTCAAACCTCATGTCTAGGTGAAAAAATTAGTTTTTGTGGAAATGGGGGCAGGGAAAATGTGAAAAGGCAAATTACCAACTCACCATTTCATTTCATGTTTCCAACAGCTGTATCACTCTAAATTTTGTTTGACATGAGAATAAATGTCTGAATTTTAAAGACTAAACTGTACATAATGATTTTATCATCAGCTCCTCATCTTAATATCAATATGAACATTTTTAAAATGAAACTGAACTGCACCTAATTAAGAACATAGCACAATAAATTACCTCTCTCAGGGGATAAATGGTGTTGTGCCTCCTCAATTTAAGGCAAAAACAAAGTGTTAAGAAAATATATATTTATTTTGATGTTTAACATTTAGAAAAACACACACCACAAAAATTTGATAGCCAAGATGCTTGCTTTGGAAAATTCTGTAAAGTTTGATTTTACAAAGTGAACAAGAATTATTTAAAAATAAATAAGATTTTTATGCCACGGAAATTTAAAAAAATAAAATAGTTTAGAAGATAATAGAATATTCTTATGGAAACAAATTTCCACAGAAAAAACATCAGAAGTTTTATTGTACAATTAGGGATTCATAATGACTATGTAGATTTTTTCTTTAATTTGATGGATAATTTTAGTCCACTTTCCCTGGGTAGATGATATTAGCTAAGCACTTTTCTACCATTTGCTATAACTAAGTGAGATGATGTTTCAGGTTACTGTTTTTCTGGTGAAGACAAGGAAGCGATGATTTAGGCTACCCTGTGGTGGGCTCCCATTACAACATGAAATCCTCAGATGTAAGAATTTAGCATAAATCTATTTTAAATTTACATTTTGGAAAACTCCAGAAGAATGATTTATTAATAATCGATAAATTACGCAATTTTGCAAAAAATTGCAATATAGTTATCAGTAATTTCTTAATATGTTGACAGTGAAGTTTTTGTTTTGGAATGTACAGACATGCACAGTATTTATATGTTTATGTATAAATATGTGTCTTATATAGTATATATTATTTTATAAACAACTAAATATAAAAATATATTTGTTTAACTAAGTTCACATTAAAAGCTAGAGATTTAACTGTTTCATAAAAAGAACTTGCACAATTTATCCCTCCCCTCCCCTCGCCCCCTGGTAACCATAAGTTTATTTTCTATATCTGTTACTCAAATTTTTTTTTGGCTGCTCTGTGCGGCTTGCGGGATCTTTTTTCCCCTACCATGGATTGAACCTGGCTTACAGCAATGAAAGCAGCAAGTCCTAACCACTGGACTGCCAGGAATTCCCTGTGACTCTATTTCTGTTCTGTAAATAAGCTTATTTGTACCTTTTTTTTTTTTTTTTTTTTTTTTAGATTTCACATATAAGGTTGGGATTGACCATACAGACTACTGTATATAAAATAGATAACTAATAAGGACCTACCCTATCTCTACTCAATACTCTATGAAAGTAATGACCTATATGGGAAAAGAATCTAAAAATGAGTGGATATATGTATAACTGATTCACTTTATTGTACACTTGAAATTAACACAACATTGAAAATCAACTATACTCCAGTAAAAATTAAAAAAAAAACAACTTGCACAAACATTCCCTGAGAGAAATGATTGAGTTCAATGGGAACTATTTACATTGGATACTATGAAAGAATCACGTTAACAAACCTTAGTGCCATGCCAAGAACATTAAAAATATTTTTTGTACTATAACAATGTGTGATAAGTTCTCATGATATGTTTTTGTGTTCAGTTTCCTTTTTAAGTATCTTACATCACAGGAAGTTTTCATGATGCAGGATTCATTCTCTATATATGTACCTGAAAGAACATATTTCAGACAGGCAAACAACATTCTTGCAATTTGCATATGGGTAACTCAGAAAGTCTGATATTGGGCAATCGAATGTTAATATTCCATTCTAAAGCTCTGCCATCCATCATCCATGAATGTACTTTTCCCCATAGAAGTCTGCTCACAGACTTAACTGAATAAATGATAGAAAATCATCCAAGTAAAAAGCTTCTCTCAAGTAATAAAGGACAATAATATCAAAGAGAGGCAAAACTCAGAAAATCCAGCAATCTATAATGAGTGAAAAGTAATTAATTTTGAAAATAGTATCTGTGTGATTTTATCACTCCAAGTAATTCAGCAGTCCCTCAGTTTGCCTCAAGGCTTTTATTTATGTAAGACATGTCAAATTTATGTGTCCACTCTAAGAGTCAGAAAAATGATAAGACCCTGTAATAAAAATTAATGGCGTGGCTCAGTGTGTTAAGAACAACAAGCAATGAATTAGAATCAATTCAAATATGTGAAAAATGTTTTCTTTTTTCTAACATTGAATATCCAAATTAATTTACATAGTGGGAACCAGTCATGGGAGCAAATGCATAAGCTGAGGAGAAAAACAACATAAGCAAACAAAGAAAAAAATTCCCTCCTTATATACAATCCCAATTCCACCTGGAGAGTGAGAGATAGTGAGAGAGAGAGAGAGGTGGGAAGGAGGAAAGGACAGAGGAGAAATGTAATTCATAATTCACTGTTTTTATTTCATGTTTTGGCATACTTTTCATATTCTCACAGTAAAGTAAATTAACTTTCCTGATGAACTCCATTTAATTAAATAATTTTTTTTTCTGTTTTATGGCTTACAGCCTAAGGTAAATAAAAAGAAAAGGAAACCCCAACTGAATCATGTATAAACCTTGAATGGCAATGCTGCAGTATTTCTTCCATGTTCATTAGTTTCTGCACATTTTGTGTGGGACTAAGAGTTTGGAAGGAACAGTGATATTAAGAAACATATGTAGGCAGAAATTATCCATAATGGTATAAGTTCATGAATCCAATATCTAATCCTTGACGTTAAATATCATATTCAATACAGTGATGAAGTAATACACATTTTTAGAGTGAAATTTGGATGAAAAAGAAGTTTAAATTTTTTTTTTTTTTAGAAACTCCTAATTCCATCTCATTTTCTTTCACCTTCTAAAGGAACAACGAGAAAAAACTATTCTTGCTAACACAAAATATAGTGTTTAATATTGTTTTCACATCAGGAGTTATTTGCTATGCTAATGCATGTTGAGTGGCACCACAAGTGATTTCCATGGCAGGCCACACAAGTATTCCAATTGAAACAGTAACACGAGGCCTCACCTGTTACCCTCTCTGCCTTGACAATAAGTAATAGTAATCGAAGTATATCTTCCTAGAATTTTGGGGAGGGAATGAGAAAATATCACACTTATGTGGCACTGCAGGCTGTAAGCCTGGAAACAAGGGAGATCTAGAAATTAGTGTGGTGAGGAAAGATTTCCACTATGGGCTAAAGTAGAGAGTATTAGAGGCCAAGGATAAGGAATGCCATTGGCAAGTAAAGTAGTGATTTATCTGATTGTCTAGACCCAGCCTCAAGGATGTCTGACATCAAGGAAAGTGAAGCCACAGCATTAGAGTTCAGAGGCAGAACTTTAACCATAAGAAAAATGGGCAAGTTAGAATCAGAGTCCTTTATGTGAAGGAACTAGGGGTGGAAGATAAAGAGAACCAAAACATGAAGACAAGGAAGAATAAAGGGGCAAAGTGACAGAATGTGGAAAGGGCCTAGGGTTTGTACAGAGCAGCAAGACTAACAGCCAAGTTAAAGACATTCAGGACAGTGTCAAAGTAGAATCAGAATGACGTGATTCTCTCTGTGCTGTGACATTAAAGACATAGAAAGTAAGGTTTTAAATTCCCCTACTTTGAGAAAAAATTGGTCATAAATTTGGGCACAGAGTAGGACTAGCTCAGAACTTTAAAACAAAAATTGAGTGTTAATTCACCAATTTTTGTTCTAGAAGAAAGCTTTCAATAAGATAAGATAGAGATCTCTTTCCTGTCCAAGTCACAGATCTCACCAGATAATCCATGCTACATCTGTAACTCCTTGTCAACCTTTGATTAAATTGGCAACATTGGAGTCACTCTCTATTTCCGGCTTCCTGGAGGGAATGTTAATATTTTTGATTCAGTTTTGTACTCCTCTGGCCATCAGCACAGATGTACATATCATGTTTTCCAGACAATGGAACATGGCAGCAAGATATTCTGCTGACTGTACCGTCTTTTGACCATGATGTAGCTCATGACATCTATCTTCTTCAGGTCAATACATAACATTGTGCTGACTCTTTAAAAACATTTCTGTTGTATAACATGTCTTACAGATGTGTCTGAAAGGAATAGGAATCAGCAAGAAGAAACATGTAGCTTGCATATAATTCTGGGCCTGGTTGAGCAGGACATGTTTTGAATAAGCAACAAGGGTGTGTCAGCTTCTCCTTTCTTATCTTCCAATTTAAAGCTCCTCAAAATCCATAAAAATAAATGACTCTTCAGATTGCGATGGGAATCTGATTGAAAAGGATCCAAAATTATTGTTGACGCCATCATGAAAAGACCTTAGTAGGATTTCCTTTTAAAATTTTTGGCCACAGGTACACAAAATTTGCTGGAGTTCTGACTGAGTGTATTATAAGTTTTGACCCTCAGAATAGAAAGCCATATTTTGGATATCATCTGTGAAACAGTATCCGTTGGTCTTAAGATGACATTTAAAGTTTCTATAAACACTATTTCTATAATTTTATGTGATATGATATGATATGATATGGAGATGAAAAAGATAGTACACAAAGGTTTCCATCAGAGAGAGAGGAACATGTGAATACAGTTCCCCTCAGAGCTGACTTTCAATCCCCTCTCACAGGGGACTGGCACACATTTGGTAGACCAGGCTTTGCTTTTCATCTTGTATTATTTTCCATCCTAAAAGCACCACTCACATCAAACTTTCTTTATCACTTGGGTTGAGGTTATTGATAATTACATGTAAACCAGGACTGTCCTGCACTAATGAGTTTACCATAGTTAGGATAATTCCCTGAATCCTCCTTCTTTGACATTTAATGTTTCTTTTATTGTCTACATAACCAATAAAATGGAACTATATGCATTCTTGTGTGTCCTTAATGTGTGTGTGCATGATTTAAGAAAGATATGAAGATATAGACATTTTAAACCTTTACATCAAAAACTATGAGATCATCATTTCTAGTTTATATGCTTTAAAAAATTATTATGCATAATAGAAATTTCACTTGAAGCTAGTAACAGAGCTTTGAATCCAGTGACTTAAACAAGTAGTGATCGCACACACATACACACATGTATGTGCATACATACATATACATGTGTGTATATAAATGTGTATTTGTATATATGTACACACTGGATCATATATAAACATATAAGTTCTGGGTTATATATTTACATATATACATATGTGTGTACATGCTGAGTAAAAATAAACTACTCGTCTGCAATAGGGAAGTAAAATAACTGTTATAGTTTCTATATAAGCAAATAAACTATATTTATGGAATTCTTAGTAGTTTACATCATTCAATTGCTTTTATTTTGAACACCTTTATATTGTAAAGCTAACTTGCCTGGATTGTTGTTTATTTCAAAGTGGCATGATCCAATAAAGGAATACATTAATAAATAGTACTCTGGGAGATAAACTAAAAATTGGAGAGACAAAAGATTACATTTAAGAATCATTAGCAATAAGTTAATGAGGATGTAATTATAGATATTTCATATTAGGACCCTAGGTATATGATGAAGAGAAGCAGGGGGGCTTCCCTGGTGGCGCAGTGGTTGAGAGTCCGCCTGCCGATGCAGGGGACGCGGATTCGTGCCCTAGTCTGGGAAGATCCCACATGCCGCGGAGCGGCTGGGCCCGTGAGCCATGGCCGCTGAGCCTGTGCATCCCGAGCCTGTGCTCCGCAACGGGAGAGGCCACAACAGTGAGAGGCCCGCGTACCGCAAAAAAAAAAAGAAAAAAAAAAAAGAGAAGCAGGGAAAAGGTTTGGGAGATGGAGGTGGGCAGATTATTGTTCTAGGTTTCTGTATTGCTTATTATATCTTCTCCTTGCTTCTAGTATGGCATATTTCTCCTTGTGCAATGAAAGGAAAAGGTTCTGCATCTGGTACCCCAAAGGTAAGTAAAATGGTGATTCCATTATAAAAGAGGCTATTTAAGTAAGAAAGATAGATTCCCTTCATGGGAAATCAATTCTCTAAGCTCACTTTATAAGGATTTCTCTCATCTTACAAGTAAAATGTAGGATGTAGACAGAAATTGTGAAATGACATAGGGGTCTTGTCAGGTCATTCCTAGAAAGATTTGGAGCTATTAAGGGGGTCCTCCTGGAGTTGATTTAGTTATGTCTAAAATGCAAGAACAAAGTAGATGAAGGATACCAAGATGATAAAAGAAAAATCAGGCATTTAATCCTTGGAAGGTGTTTGCATCACTGGCTTTTTCTAGAAGAGAGTTGCATTCCTTTGAGTTCAAGGATATTTACCCACCATATTTTTTTTCTATTTCTCAAGAGTGCACCTGGCAATTATAACATGCAAAGCCAAGGATTAGTGAGAGGTCCTGAAATTTATTTTTGATCCTGCTACTGGTGTTCTGAAGGTTTCTATACTTCCTTTATGTACAAATCCACCTTTCCCCCATTTTCCCCCTTAATATTTTATTATCCTCTAAATATACTGAAAACTTACACGATATGCCATGATTTCTTTCCTCTCCAATATTTTTATTTGACTTCTCTCCTCCACAGTTTAGATATCAATTACTCAGATGTCTGTCTTCCCTGGCCACCCAAGCTCTAGTATTCTCAAAGAATCCTGAGCCCAACCCAGCTTTTTTCACTTCTTTTTTAATCTTCTGCTACATGCTGTCCTTATGAGTTCCTTATGGCTCATCATATGCACTTAACAAATATTCAGCGAATAAACTAATCAAAATTACTTAATTTACATTTAAATTGCATTAATCACATGAATCAATAAACTAATACATTATATCACAGCTAATCTCCAGGATAGCCAGAAGTGTACTCAGCTTTTGATACTCACCTAGTGTCTAGCTCCCTTCCACATTATACGAGAATTGGTTTGTGAAACCAATAGAACATAAAAATGGTGGTAGGCCATATTTGAGATAAGGTTATAAATGACTATAGCTTCCATTTTGATCATTCTTTTTTCTAATTATTTGCTCTGTGGGAAGTAATGTTATAGGCAACCATATAGAAAAGCCCAGGTAGCAAGAACAGAAGTCTCCTACGAAAAAGCACATGAATGATCTTGGAACCAATATTCCAACCCCAGTTTAGTCGTAAGAGATGATAGTATCCTTGATGGAAAGTTTGACTACAATCTCAGAAGAGACCCTGAGCCAGAACCACACAGCTAAGTTACCTCCAGATTTCTAAGCCTCAGAAACTATGTGAGACAATAAGTGTTTGTTGTTTTAAACTGCCAACTTTTGGGCTAATACAAATGAATTATTTCGGGGGAAAATCCCAAAAACACATGTACATAATAAATGCTAATTGTAAGCAATCAATAAGTTTTGGATGTTTCCTTCCCCAAAAGTTTGACATCTGGGTTTAGAGGTATAAGATAACCATGAAAGCACACCAAATATGAAATGCTGCAAGTTACAAACACATGCTAAGCAGTGTGTCCTCAAATTTAAGACTAAATCTCACAACAAGCATGGTACCTTAGTAGATTAATCACTCCATGAAGTCTCATTTTGTAGCACTATATAAAACCTATACAACCTTTTGTTTCTCTCTTATAGTCAAAAGAACAATTCCATTGTGTATTATAAGGAGAAAGGACAATCATGCCTAAATTTTTATACTTGAAATTTGTACTGAAAAAGATATTTTTCATATTTTTGGTGCCATGTTTGATTTTCCACTTTGTCCTTGGAGACAGATGCTCCCAATCAAAGAAAACATACTTCTGTCTCTATGTGTCCTTTGTTTTCCTGGGTTTCTTACTCCCAAGGCGTGTTTTCAGGGATCTAGCCACATAGCCATGGCCTGAGAACAATGATTTAACCTAGGGAATAAAGCAAGTAGTGAAAAAAACAGCAGTTCACTCCCCTCCATAACCTATAAGGCTGACTGATCTCTTGATCATCCAGTGGTCTCACATAATGAGTAAACAAGATTTTCACTAAATGCTGATATTAAGCACTCTTATGGGTAAGGGTGAGGAAAGCAAAACCCTTTTATATCCTTTGTACAAACAAATGCTAATAATACAGAGGTAGGTGTCTTAAATGACTAGGCAACTCCTGCAAGGAAGAAGAAACTGATTAGGTCTGGGACAGTGCAGAACTATGTGAAGTATACACACAAAGGGCCCCTTTGTGTGAGTGGACATGAGCCCTCTTGCTTTATTTAACCTAAGTTTTCTTCATATTTCAAGCTGGTTCTCTCAAACTTTTACTATTTTTGATAGAAGTTGTCTGACCCAAAATCTGCTTGGCCTAACTTGGGTTTCTGGCTTCACTGACATGCCTCAATAAAGTGCTGCAGTTATTCCTTTGTGGCAAGAATCAAACCTTGCCAAACATCATCTTAAATAAAATGAAGGATAAAGTGTTCTCCACAGATATCATAATCCTAGTTACACAAAGCTTCTGGGAAATCTCTGTATAAACCTGATTGGCAGCACCATGGAGCCTTGTATATTTCAAGTAAATGACTGCCTGCATGGCATGACCATAAGGCCTTTCACAGAATTGTCACTCTCTACTGCTAAGTGAAATGCAATTGTTTCTCCTTTGGGATAAGGCCTTGGTTAAAGAAAGCAACTATTAGCAACCCAGAATGGTGAGTCATCAATGATTTCAAACGTCCTGAAATGTTAAGGTTACACTTCAAATAGCAATAACATAAGTAGTAGCAGAGATGTAAATATCACATAGTCTTCCTCCAAAAAAGTTCTAATATCACATATTGGAGGTTCTTATTTATTAGGATATATCTTTCTTTGTATTCTTTCTCTATAAGTTATTTGAATCTACTAATCACCTTCCTTCAGAAAAGGTAGTTACCAGAATCTCTATAATATGCCTTATTCTATCCCCGTCAGTTTTTTTAAGTGTCACATATTGGGTATGTGAGAAAATGCACACTATTTTCTAATTTAATTAAGATAATTGCCTCTACTTAACAAATGAGAATAAAAAAAATGAGAAACAAGGCTCAGAAGCTTTGATCCAGAAGCCTTCAATTTGTATTTGTTCTGGAAATATGTGGAGAAGCCTTTCCACTCACCTTATGTTTCAGATCCACATGGTGTGTTCACAATTAAATTCTCCTTAATTCACTCTCTGGCTTCCTCATATATGCTTACCTCATCGTCCTTTAATCTGAATCTCTACCATGAAAGGTATAAATTTAGGAACATCGCAAATAACTGGATTGTTACAAAAGTAAGAAAAAGGGACCTTTGTTTCTTCATATTCAGGAGTGTGTATGTGTGTGTGTGTATGTGTGTGTGTGATGGGTAAGAGAGAAAGAGATGAATAAAATTACCAATGAAAATGAATTTATTTTTTTTCTCTTGAGTAACTTGTATTCTATGCCCCAAAATATTGCTCAGTGCAACTTTCAGTTCATGATATATTAGAGTTAATCCATGTTTACTATCCAAAGACTGTGGAAAAGAACACAGAAGTTTGAAGTGTGGCTTAGGGTCAAGAACGTGAGTTATTTGTCAGAGCTGTTTTTAATGAGTATCAGTGCTTTGTAATGGATTTATTACTAGGAAGATTAGTTAGAGGGAAAGACTTATTGAATTTCACACAAACATGAGTATAATTGAATGTATTATTCACTTGGTATAAATCCAACTTTATTAGCAAGTGGGCATCTTTCAATGTTTCAGGTTTTCCAGAGGTCAATATCCTTTCCTCAAGGCTGGTGAAAAGTTCTTAGTTTTCCAGTCATTATTTGGATTACTTAAGACTGTGACAGAAGGAGAGTTATTTATTTGTTTGTTTGTTTTCTTTATGAACATCATCTGTAAAATGTGGAAAGTGTTGAGGAGATTTCCAGAGTAAAATAATAACAGTTATTATTTTGGGTGCCAGGCACTATACTATAATATATAATGTTTGTGTTTCATTTATCTTTTATTATTTTATTTCCCTATGTATCACACAAAGGGGCAAAGTGTAATACATAAATGTGTGCTAAATGAAGCTGCAAGTAAATATTTTATAGGTATTTAATCATCACAGCAACCTATGGGGTAGTTATTAGTGTTATTCCCATTTTACTGACAAAGTCATTAAGATTCAGAGAAGTTAAACTAAACAAGATCACCTCCCTTGTGGGTGTCAAAACTGGAATGAAACATCAACTCTGGAAATCCCAACTCTTTTAACACCAGTATTTCCATTGCTAATTGGCCGTGACAATCTGGTATGTTAAATACATAAAACTAAATGGATGGAGTTAGCTTGTCTTTTGCTCAGTAATATAAATACCTAGGTTTGGGATCTTAACTGAAACAAAATCGTGGTTCATATATGTTATGCACTGTCAGAACATAATTTATCTTAAAAGAGTGGTATATTGAATGGGAAGTTAGAGAAAGGCCAAATGTAAATTTCTCAGCCTAATCTGGACTGTACACTCTCAAGAGGATGTCAGTGGTGAGAGCAGGGGGGAGGAATTTGTAGTCATGTTTCCAAAAGTAGGATCTAAAAGCCTCCCACTTCTCAATAAATTTTCTGTGAATATAACTGACTAGTAAATACTTAGGAGGAAACATCCCTGAAGGACCCAGAAGAAGAATTTTAAGAAAAAGAGAAGGAAAGGGAAAGAGAAATTAGAAGAAGAAAGAGGATGTGGAGGAAGTGGAGTAGGAGGTGGAGGAGGAGGAAGAGGGATAAAATGCAGATGAGTATAAACATTAAGCCACTATTACCTGATGTTTCTTTGCCTGGAGCAAATCCTGCATCTTCACAGAGAATGTACTTCAAGTTATTGAGCAGAGCCAATGGTAAAATAAGCATTTTGAATATAAATTATGTCTGTGTTGGGTTTTATTTGTTTAGAAATGGAGCTAAGTTAGTGTTGGCAGCTTTGTAAATATCTAAGACAGAGACCAGCCAGCTCAGTAGTAACCGAGATAAACACCAAGTACACTTAGTGTGAAATTAACTTTTACTAAGGGAAAATTGGGGATGATGACATTACCCTTCATCAATAAGTAGGCTAATGAACCCATGATTTTTTGGTTTTAGTGTCACAAACCTCAGTTCTATATGGAATTTATTTATTTATTATGTTTTTTTTAAATATATATATATATTACATCTTTATTGGAGTATAATTGCTTTACAATGGTGTGTTAGCTTCTGCTTTATAACAAAGTGAATCAGTTATACATATACATATGTTCCCATATCTCTACCCTCTTGCGTCTCCCTCCCTCCCACCCTCCCTATCCCACCCCTCCAGGCGGTCACAAAGCACCGAGCTGATCTCCCTGTGCTATGTGGCTGCTTCCCACTAGCTATCTACCTTACGTTTGGTAGTGTATATGTCCATGCCTCTCTCTTGCTTTATCACAGCTTACCCTTCCCCCTCCCCATATCCTCAAGTCCATTCTCTAGTAGGTCTGTGTCTTTATTCCTGTCTTACCCCTAGGTTCTTCATGACATTTATTTTTTCTTAAATTCCATATATATGTGTTAGAATACGGTATTTGTCTTTCTCTTTCTGACTTACTTCACTCTGTATGACAGACTCTAGGTATATCCACCTCATTACAAATAGCTCAATTTCGTTTCCTTTTATGGTTGAGTAATATTCCATTGTATATATGTGTCACATCTTCTTTATCCATTCATCCGATGATGAACACTTAGGTTGTTTCCATCTCTGGGCTATTGTAAATAGAACTGCAATGAACATTTTGGTACATGACTCTTTTTGAATTATGGTTTTCTCAGGGTATATGCCCAGTAGTGGGATTGCTGGGTCATATGGTAGTTCTATTTGTAGTTTTTTAAGGAACCTCCATACTGTTCTCCATAGTGGCTGTACCAATTCACATTCCCACCAGCAGTGCAAGAGGGTTCCCTTTTCTCCACACCCTCTCCAGCATTTATTGTTTCTAGATTTTTTGGTGATGGCCATTCTGACTGGTGTGAGATGATATCTCATTGTAGCTTTGATTTGCATTTCTCTAATGATTAATGATGTTGAGCATTCTGGAGGAATCAGGCTCCCTGACTTCAGACTATACTACAAAGCTACAGTAATCAAAGCCGTATGGTACTGGCACAAAAACAGAAAGATAGATCAATGGAACAGGATAGAAAGCCCAGAGATAAACCCACGCACACATGGTCACCTTATCTTTCATAAAGGAGGCAGGAATGTACAGTGGAGAAGGGACAGCCTCTTCAATAAGTGGTGCTGGGAAAACTTGACAGGTACATGTAAAAGTATGAGATTAGATCACTCCCTAACACCAGACACAAAAATAAGCTCAAAATGGATTAAAGACCTAAATGTAAGGCCAGAAACTATCAAACTCTTAGAGGAAAACATAGGCAGAACACTCTATGACATAAATCACAGCAAGATCCTTTTTGACCCACCTCCTAGAGAAATGGAAATAAAAACAAAAATAAACAAATGGGACCTAATGAAACTTCAAAGCTTTTGCACAGCAAAGGAAACCATAAACAAGCACAAAAGACAACCCTCAGAATGGGAGAAAATATTTGCAAATGAAGCAACTGACAAAGGATTAGTCTCCAAAATTTATAAGCAGCTCATGCAGCTCAATAACAAAAAAACAAACAACCCAATCCAAAAATGGGCAGAAGACCTAACTAGACATTTCTCCAAAGAAGATATACAGAATGACAGCAAACCTCAGTTCTGTCGCTTAGTTAAGACATGCTAATTTAGATTTAGATGTCAAGTGAAACAAACTATTTCTCTGCATGGATATACATGCACCCTGGTACTGGGTAGATACCATGAAAAAAACTAGCACAGTGATAATTACCTCCTCACAATATTACCACTCTGTCATTGAATGTCATCCTGTTACTTGAGGCTTGGGTTACCACAGTTCGATGGGATTAAAAGTATTTGGTTACACTTTGTTTTATTTTGCTTTCCTCATGTATATTTGAGGAATTATAAACCACTTATTATTTGAAACAATAAGAAGGGATTTAAAAAATGAGCTATATCTGCCAAGTCCAAAAATCAATGTGATATACTCTGTCTTGGTAGCTAACATTGAAAACAGCAAAGATTTAATAGCACTAGAAAAAATTCTATTAAATATAAATATAAAATATACCATACCTATCTATTTTGAGTAAAAATCTATAAATGTCTAGGATCAAGAGAGAGTAAAGATAAAAATTGACACCTTTTTTTAAAGCTAGCACTTCAAAGTTGACCAAATTAAATTTATAAGGAATTTAGATCTTATATTGTCATGGTGTGTTTACGATAAAGACATGCAAAAGGCGTGCTAGCAGGTGGCTTACAGCTTGAAGTGCCCAGCTTAAAACAATTGTTTTTAGATTGATGACTTTGTCCAATATTTTCATGAACAATTTTTCCATTAGAAAAATACTTTTCATTAGCTTTACGTTGACCACAAGATGTTCAAGGTTTAGGAGACATTTGTTATTTTAAAATATGTTAAATATATTTTTGCTAAATATGGAATTTGTTCTCCTACTAAGGGACACCAAAAATTTGGACTTAATGCTTCAATTTACACATGAGTAAATATGTCAAATTTCTTGTAACTCACAACTATAGTGATGTTTTCCTTTTATTTTCAATTATTTTCTTTTTAGAATTTTAATTCTTACATTCCTATTTGTACACTTGTCTTTGTACACTTGACAATATCATTTCTAAAGGAAAAGTGTACTGAAGTCTTACTGTAACAGAGCCCTAATAACATGTCAAATACTAAATGTCTTTTAGGTGAAGAAAACTCATGAGAATATCTTTCTCATCATGTAAATAATCAATCACAAAGTGAATTAAATGAGCATATGCTCTTTATTTACTGCATCTATGCTCAGGTTACAATGTAAACCTGAGTATAGATGCACTAAATGTATTGTAATGTATTCCTTTTCAAAGACAAAATCAATAAGAGTAAAAGTTTAGTTCTACAGAAAGGGAATGAGACCCTTAAGAACATTCAAAACTTTCAGAGGCATCAATAACATTTATTTGAAAGGTACTACAGATAGAAATCCTGAAATTATGCTGACTGAAAATTATAAGTGAAACAAAAATCTGAATAAAAATGGACTGGTAAAAACATTCCATCCAAATTTTGAAAACCCTGGATCTGTAACAATCCCACATCTCCTACAGAACCAGTGTCCTGGCAAACACTGGCCAATGTGCAGGGTTTACATTACTAGTCAAAGTCTTAATTAGTGTTAAAGGACGTCAGAGCTTTCTCTGCATGAGGCCGGCCCATGTGTCCCTTTTCAGACAGATAGAGCATTCTCCCTATGAGAGGCATTCATTATGTCCACTGGCACATGCTTACTTCTGTCTTCATCATAGCCGGGGTACACAATCATCAGTGAGGAGTTCTCCATCCTAGTCAGAAGGGCCTTCTGGGATTACAAAATCCCTGCAATATATGGATTAGACATCAATGTGGTCAGTGACAGTACCACATATATACAATAAAATGGGTTATGGCAGAACTTGATCTAGAAAATAGATGCTATATTTCCTCATTACAACAACCCATTCTGATTAATCTTCACTTTTGAAAATTCCCAGTAAACAGTTGATTATGGTGAAGTCTACAGTTGTGAATGTTCTTTGATTTTTTTTTCAGTATTACTTTGGAAGGCTTTTACATATATGTATAAAATTTAGAAGTTAGTGCCTTGAAAGTAACCACAACAAATATGAGAACTACAAGTATATAAGTAGCAATTCAATGTAAAAAGAATTAATATAGCAAAATGAATGAATAAATAAAATTTTATTTTCTGAAGTGGATTGCCAAACTAATTTGACATTTGTTAGTGGCTCCTAATGTTATTATCATTATACTTTTTTTTGGATTATTATATATCTCATCTAATGTTTAATATTATGTTTATACGAGGACACAATGGCTCTGAGGATATACGTATCGACACTCAACAGCTGAGTAAACAGAAACGTAGAGAAGTTGCATTTCATGTAGGTAACGGAGAGGATACAAACCCGGGCCTTCAACTCCAAAGTCTCTTATCTAAATCACAGTTCTACTCTTTGCTAATTACATTCAGCTCTAGAGTTCATGTTTACTATCTATGCTAGAGCCAGAGCTGAAATAGACTGAAAAATCTTCAGTTGACAACACATTGAAGTATATACAAAAGCACAAGTAATAAATGTACTCCACACTAAAGACAGCAGGTTTTATACTTTAGCCACAGGCTTGATAGTCCTAGAAAATGATTTATAGAAGTCTTCCTCAGTGATCTGAACTTTTAGAATTAATACCTCTGAAATGTATGAGAACATTTACAGCATCAAATTGTTTTGCACTTTTTCACCACATATTTTTGAAAAGAATTTTTGGTGAAAATCCTCTATGTTGTACCCTGTGTCTGAGTTCTTGTTCCTGTTTCCATGGTTTCCTGGGATGTTTAGTCCAAGGACTAAACTAGATCGAAAACCCTAATGAGCCAGTTTGCTTTTTGTTGCTTCTTGTCACTATCTTCACACACACACAGACAGTCTCTGTGTGCCTCTCAAAGCTTCACTAATTAAAGAAAAAGTTGATAGTTCTATTGATAAGTATAAAAGGTAATATCCACTTTTTATTTTAATGTCCTAAGTAAATTAATAATTAATTTTTGAATTCAAAGGTTAATTATATCACATTCTAGATGTTTGGCCTTAATAAATAAGTCAAGCAAATCAGTTTTAGTATAATAACAAAGGTGGTCCTTGACCCCTGAACCCCATGGTGAGAACCTTTCATAAACTTTGGAAAAGGATATTGATAAAGATGTACTGAAGAAGGGAATGGCAGTGATGATATCTTACATGTTTACAATATTAACACGTTTGTAAGACAGTTTTGTATATATACTCTAATCTGATTCTTATAACACATAGTCTCTAACCATTGTAATATACCATTTTTTCATTTGTACTTATAAATAAGAAAACTGAGTGAAAGGGATATTAAAAATATTTCCCAAGTTCCCACTCCTCTTGTGACAAAGCCATAGTATGAATCTAAGCTTTTAGTTCAGGAAATCATATTGCATCAAATAATTACATTTTCCTTATATTTGAGTTCTCTGTCCCCACACTCAAACAATATTAGCACCGACACCAATGCCACTAATAATGAGGCAAATATAGGAATGATGGGGATTCAAATCCAGACTGGATGATTTTTAAATCTATGCTTCTTCTAATTCCAATTGTAACTATTCTGAGTAAAGCAACCTTAATTAGAACATTTTTGTCAGTTCTCTTATTTGAACCAGTATATCTTTACAATCAAAATGATTTTAATATAATAATTATATCCTAATTTAACCTTCAAATAGCATTAGCATGTATAGGAAAAACACTGTGATATTTATTCATTTTTGTTTCAGGGAATTCCAGTGCTCTCTGTGGTGGTAAAAGACATATAAATTTTTATACCAAACATATGTTGGTGGCATTTGCTTAGAGATGGGTGATCTGAGCTCATGCTTATAGCTTTCCCCTTCTCTCAAAAACTTCAACAAAAATAATCAGTGGTATAGAAAAACAGAGAAAGCAAACTATAAAACTATAAGATTCTAGGACAATTTTATCATCCACAAGCCAGAAGTTTTCAGAATTTCTGCAAGATATAAAGAAGGAGAAGCTGGATTTAGGGAAAGGCCAAACAATTCATTGTTCACAATGTGTAAAATAAGAGCTCAGAGGGAAAACAAAGGGACAAAACTGTTAAAGGATTTTCAATGCCAACTGCTAGCTTTAGAAGCAAAGGGTGAAACTGAAAGGAAGATTTGGGACAATCAGCTGGGGCTAGATCTAGATACTGAATGTATTCCCATAAATTCACTAGGTTTGTGCATTCACACATAGTCAAAATACCTGTGGTCATTTCACGTAACTAACTGTTGCAGGGTGGGTTCCTCTGGAAGCAGATTCAGGAACAGAGCTTAATATTTTGGATCTTTATTATGAAATGCCCTTGGAAAGGAGGAAAAGAACAACAGTGTAGCATTGGGAGAAGTTAAGTTGTTATGAAGGTCCAGTTATAGGTTTGGCCAACTCAGTGGGTAGGCCTGGATGTAAATTGTCCTTCTGAGTTTTCCTGAAGTGAGCCAAAATGTCCAGGCCTTTATGACCTTACATTAATTGATCACTGCATGTGGATCATCCTGAGAAGGGTTGTGAACTTGGACAAAGTGACTTTCTACAATTAAGTCACTTCCTGAATGAGCTGATACATGAAGGCTGCTTGCTGACAATACTCCCAACAACCAGGCTATAGGTCTTTCCTTGAAGGAAGACTTGGGAGCACATCAAAGTGTTCACCACACTTACCCAAGAACAAAAATAACACCAGTTTCTGATGAGAATAGTTATGCTGGGTAGAGAAGGAAACATAGAGCCAGACATGAATTACAAAGAAGAGAAACTGGTCCACAGATAAGACTGTCTGCCGCAGTTACCTTCATCTACAGTTCTACTGAACTCTGCTGATAGAAGCAATAGGACTTCAGTGCTAGAAAAATAACACTTCAGAAGAGCTAAGCTTTTCCCTTCTTTTTTACATGACTTTGAAATTAGAATAGAGAGTTACACATATGTAGAATTCCCCTTAGCTTCCAAACTATGATAGTCTATAGACTATCATATTGAGAGACAATCAAAGAGAAAAAATAGCACAAGTCATATAAAGAGATTTAGTAATTCTAAAGAGAAAATATCTGGGGAACAAAAGCAAATATATTTCAAAGCAATAGATTTGCTGGAAGGACCACTAGAAAACTGTCATTCTTAGGGAGATTTGAGAAGACTTTGAATTTATTAACTTCAGAAAGAGTAAGATTGGAAATATGTGCTCTGATATGAAAATATGATTGGAAGAATTTTAAACATGAAATAATGCAAATAATGTGCAGCAAATAAAATGTGTAGAAAACCAATATATGGCCTTGAAAAGAATGTCTAAACATATTAATTCCAGCAAGAAAGACTGGCAACATTAATAAGAAATTATAAAGATAACAGTCAGAGAGTAAAAAGCTAAGAAAGATGCCATATTCATGGAATAGAAAGTCCAAAAGTAAAGAGCAGAGCAATTGACAAAGAGTAGTAAAAACGAACAAAAACAGTCTTTGAACATGAGAAAGCCTTGTTGTTTTTATTTTTCCCCTCATCTATATTTTATAATGTGATATAGTACATTTGTATTAATTTCATGACAAAAGCAGTGAATGATATATAGAAGAATATTTCAAAGAATTGAAACCTTAGTTGTCATAAGAGTTTTTCTCATAAAATGTGCATGTATCCTTGGGTAAGAGAAGATAATATCCTGAGAGCATTGCTTATGCATTCTTGCAGTCTTATTACAGTGTTTCAAAGACTATTCTTCTGCCAGGAAAATTTAAGACCAAAGATTTTCAAATCCCATCATCTTTAATCTACAGTCCTCTATCTGCTTGAAGTGTGTAAACAATATTAAAAATGTAGCCTTTTAAAATCTATATTCAGACCTTCTTAGTTGATGGTATCTATTTAACCTCCTGTTTCAGTGTATATTTTTTTATTTATTTATTTTTAGACTCTACTTTTAGAATTATCCTTTAAGCACTACATAATTGGGCACCTGTATCCCTACAAATATAAAATCCTGTTCTGCATATTATTCTTCAACAATTAAGAATCTAAGGACTGGCAACAGAATTACAATAGTAAAGGGTTTCATGTCCAATTTTAATGAGGATATAAACACAAACTCTTAAAATACTTTGTATTTTCAACAATCCATTTCAACTCCAGCTTAAAAAGTGTTTCAGGATCAAGAGTGCTTTGCTTACATTTGCTTGTGGGAGGAGCACACCATAGATGCTAGAGACATGCTGCCATATTCATCCTCTTTTAACCTTAGAGCTGAAAAGTCAAAATAAGCTGAGATGCTGAACTATAAGGACTTCTATGAAACAAAGGGCCCTGTTCCAACTCAGAGTCATTGAGAATTAGGAATGGAAGGCCCTCAAGTTTTAGACTAGGTTAACAGCAATCAAAACTTTCTTTTACCATTGCTGTCATGTTTTCCTTTAGCTCCTTTAAAAGCCAGAGATTTCTATGAGGTAGAACACAGAGATTCCAGAAAATAAAATATGTTTCACTAATATTTTGTAATTTCACCTTAAAGGACACTTTCTATTTCAGAGTAGAACCAATTCAAATTTCCAAGCATTAAATCAGTCCTAAATAACTTCCTTTATCCAGTTAAGCCACTTATTCAGACAGTATAAAAAATTAAGAATCTTTCCTCTTTCCCTCATTCTTCTCCTTTCTTGACAAAGATTACTTGAGCAATACCTTATTCCATACAGAAAAAAATAAAGAGAGGCAGTTTATCTGACAAACTAATTGAAATTAATTTAATAATAAAAGTAGTCATTAGATGACAGTATCTGATTTCATAATAATTAATAAAATTTTCAATTTAAAAAACTGTACAACTTTTCCAGAGAATAAAAAGACTACTGCTTTATTGTAAGATGGGTGGACTTAAAGGTATTATTTTCTACACATATATTTCTTTTCCACCATATCTTTAAGCATACAAAGTTCAAAGGAATGGTTTCAATGTTGTTGGTTCCTATATTTACACTTGCTCTTTATTGCCAATAAAATATGATACTTCACTATTCTCTACTCGGGGAAGATTCCTGCAAGAAGGATTTCCCATCCCAGGTGACAAGAGTCACAAGTACTGTATATCAAATCTAATGGCCCAGCTCAGACAATAAAACATATGTTCTGGGAGCACATTTAATTAGGACAGGAACTGTTAGTGTGCAAGAGAGCAGAGCAGAATTAATGGCACAGTGTTTTTCTGTGAGCTCTGAGTGGTTTGTTTTCATGTGATTAGAAAAATCTGTCACGTACATTATATCATCACCTTTTTATCCTGTTACCAGGACTCTCTTAATTTGGGTTTGCATTCTCACTCAGACAACTTTTTCTTCCCTGGCTTCAGTACTTTCCCACCTATCATTAAAGTTCTTTTTATTTTTCCCAAATTTCAACTAGTCATTCTGTTGTACTGTTGCAAACGTTACTTAAAAGTTATTTGCAAGCACTGATATCTTCAGTTAAAGCTCTCCCTTAGACTCAACTGAGAATATTCAAAAAAATAAAGAGAAATTTAAAAAAAGAGCATTGATATGAATTGGATAATTTGGCATACACAAGAATGTGCCAAATGTGTAAATAAAATGGAAATACTAATCTGCTTATGGATAGAATAGTTTTTTTTACCTTTAAAATTTTGTTTAAACATTGAGGGCTTCTAAATGGAAGATTTCCCCTAATTTATATAATACTTTGCACTCAATATAAATGATTTTTATTAGCCATTTTTAGAAAATGGTTAACATTCTTTGGCACCAACTCTATGGCTCCATCTCTTGGCATGCAACCACTTACTTTATAAATCTACCTTCCTTTCTAACTTGTACCTCATGAACATGTGCAATTAGCTGTTCCTTGGGTTGCTATTGATTTCAGCCTGGCAAATGCATCCTGAGAATGGCTTGGCCTTGGCAGTCTTGCAAAATGAAAATTATTTGGCATACCTTGAAACAATGGTGGAAAATGAATAGGGAAATAAATATGTGTGACTTTTATTTAAATTGCTACACTAAGAATGTGAGGAATTTAACCTCTCCACATATTATTTTTCTTCTTTTTTTAAAAAAAACTACATATACATCTAGTTGTCAATGCCCAAAACACACACCCAGACATTAGTCAACTTACTTTTGTAAATGGTAATTCTGTTGCATTTGAATAATGGAAATGAAGTGAAAGGTCAACTAGTTGCAGTGCTGTAACATAGGAATCAGGCACCTAGAAAGACAAACAGGTGACAGGAGAGGAGAGAAGGGTTGGTTTGGAATTAGAAAAAAGGTAAAGAAAAAGCACCTGCAATTGATGGTTCAAAACTCAAACAGTTTTGTTTGAGTATACAGTTGCAGCAATTCACAAGCTGTTGGTGAACTCGCATCAAGGATTTCCTATGGTCAAAATCCAATGAGGAAACAAAGGGTAGGAAGTAAAGTGTAGCAGTCTTACAGCAGATATTCCTAATACAATCATCCCTCGGTATCCCCAGGGAACTGGCTTCAGGACAAACGCCCACTTACCAAAATACGGAGGATGTTCAAATCCCTCCCTTCGGTCCTCAGATTCCCCGGGTTTCAACTTCTGGGGATTCAGCCAACCGCAGATCATGAACATAGTATAGGATCCGCGGCTGGCTGAATCCGCAGATGTGGAATCCGCCAACACGGAGGGCTGACTGTATTACCTATATATATTACACATATATTAGGAGATATATATATGAATATATATACACATAGAGTGTGTGTGTGTATGTGATTACATAAAGACAAAGTGTAATGCCACTTGAAAATAAACATATTTCACTAGAAGAACAAGAACTTAAAATGAGTATCAGCTCCTGGATCATTCTTATAAATGCAGTCAGTCAATCGGTTGGTCTCTTGGCGATTGAAATCCCACTATGTAGCAGGTTTACAGGTTTGCAAATGCAGTGTTTTATTAGGAAGATGTTAAAATCTTCATTTTGTTATGAAACAATTCTTATTCAAAAGGAAGAAAGAAAGAAAAGAAACAAAAAAGGAGAAGATAAAAAAATAATAACAGGGAAATTTTATCCAAGTTTTCCTGGTGACATTGTGGTAGGCTGGGCCTTTTTTGTTCTGTATTTTGAAGAATAGAGAGAAATTCAAAAAGAAAGGAGAATTCAGGTACCCTATTATCCCTATTGCCTAGCCTGATAATCTATCAGGAGAATTATCTTTCCAGTTTTGCTCAGGCTTACCTAACAACTGAGCTCAGCCACATTAGTTAAGGTTCAAATTCTGTGGCAAAGTAGTTTCTCTTTTTCTGTATCCTAAATAGAAGACATCCATGAAGCAGCTAGGAAAAGTATTAATATACAAATTAACTGGTAATAAATACAACTTTTCAACCTTGCTTAGAGAAAAAAAATAGTCCCAAAGGACAACATTGATTGTCTTCATCACGTCAATAATGTATGTAAGTGAGGCTATATGGCCTCCCTGGCAAATCCAAGGAGAGAGAGCTCTATCAAGCAGGAGGGGGAGTGAGGCAGAAAATGATTGGCGTGGCTGCCTGGGAGTCCAAGTTCAGTAAGGTGTGAGACTCTGGCAGGTAAGTGCTCAGGGCTCACCAATGAGACAAGCAGCCCCTAATGAGTGCCTGTCCAGAGTCACATTCAGAAGTTCTCACATTCTTTCTCCTTTAAAGTCTCCTAGAAACATGGTACATTAGAAACCAATCTCCTTAATGAAAATTCAAACAGGTTTTTATGCCTCCAGACAACATGCTTTTCACAGGTCAGATACATTCTGTAAGTATGTATCTGCAAGAATCCACAATAGAACACACACTCTTTCTTTACATGAAGAGACTCTGTGAGCCTCTGGCTCTTCTTTAATAGACCAAGGAATCTGAAATTAATGAAAGATCTAGATGAATGCTATTCAATAAAAATACAATGGGACAGATACATGTGAGCCATATATGGAATTTTATATTTTCCAGTAGCCACATTGAACAATTTTTTTTAATTAAAACCATACTTTACTTAAACTAACATATCTAAAATACTATATTTCAGTATATAATCAGTAAAAATAATTGAGATATTTTTTCATATTAAGTTTTTGAACTCCAGTGTGTATTTTTTTCCCTTACAGCACATCTCAATTCAGACTGGCTGTATTTCAAATGTTCACTACCTTTGTGTCTAGGGACTACTGTACCTACTAATACAACTCTTGATTCTAGACTCAGAAAAACATGGTGTGAAAAACATGTCAGTTTACCCTTGACAACGTCAGGGAGGGGGGGCCATTAGGGGCACTGACCCCCTGCACAGTTAAAAATCATGTATAATTTATAGTTGGCCCTCTGTTTAGGAGGTTCCTCAGTATCTGCAGATTCAAGCAACCATGGATCATGTAGTATTGCAGCACGTATTTAATGAAAAAAATCTACCTGTAAGTGGACCCATGCAGTGCAGTTCAAACTAGTATTACTCAGGTTCAACTAGACACCTATATACGTACATCTTTTTATATATAATGTTTTTCTATGTGACTGAAGAAGAATATGTAAGGAAATAATATAATAGTTGCCTGTTAAAAGAATGGCTTGACTAGCTCAGGAACAGAGGTGGCTGGATACCATTTTCATCTTTTAAATTGTATACCATATCTTTATATTATTCAAAAATAAATTAAAATCATATTTTTAAGTCAAATCAGTGTGTCATATTTTTCCTCCCACTCCACCCCTCAACTGATACATCCTCTTCTATTGCTCTTATCTTTCTTTTTAGAGTTTTTCTCCATCATTCCCTTAAAGTTAGTTTTCTCTTTGTCTCACCTCCCATTTATTCAACAAGTTGAACACACTTACACACTTTAAAAAATCATATAATGGAAAGCAGATTGTAATTCCCTTAGGCATTGTAAGTACACTTAGACACAGAAAGGTTTTGTTTTCTTATTTGACTCTAACCCAGATCAAATCATTTTGTATAAAGGCCTTGTATCCTACTCAGTATTTTCTTATATTCAGGTTGATTAGTTCAATTTTTTGAAACAGGAAGACATTTATCTCAGTAATGCTTTTCATGGAATCTTACCCAATTGGGTATCTTAAAGGGATAAGCATGTAGACAAAATGGATGTAAAATTTAACCAACATCTGGAAAATACAAAGAAAAAATAAGAAATTAGATGTAACTCAGGTTTCTCTGCTTAAATTTCTTAACTGATGTCCTGTTTCATGCCACCTTGTTCACCTCTATTCCTTTTGTGAACTGTCAAAATTCCTAAAGGGTGTCTAATTGGGGCCTACAGAGATGCTTAACTGGTATCCTTAAGGATGTCATGTGGGGCTGCCATTTGATCCCAGCAGAGGCCAGAGAGCACGGTGTTAAGAGCACCTCCTTGCTTACTCCAGAGCCTCATTGCCCAGGTACACCACACACGTGACCTGGAATCTTGGACATACCTCCTCACTTTTTATATCTTAGTTTATTCATTCACAGAATAGAGATAGCAATTACACATCAAGGGCTTGCTGTGTGATTTAAATGAGCCAATTCATAAGAGACACATATAATAATGAGAATAATGAGTAGCTACTCAATAAGTGCCAATTATTTTTTTCCTATTCAAACTCCATCCTTCTTTTTCGATATTTACTCTAAGATTTCCCCTGTCTTCAAATTTGCACCGAGGTGGCTTCTTAATACCGTTAATGCTCACAGAGGACCACCTCCCCATTAGAAGCAATACTGAGCCTTCTGGGGAAAGAGGTACTGAAGATTAGTGCTGTACTCTGCAGTCGTCAATATGCTATGACTGTGTTGTCTGAAGATGAGGGGAGAATGCCTCCCTGTCCACATTTTCTGTAACAGTTTGTCACATACTTAAAATGACGGTCACCTTGTTTTGTAAGTATGTAGTCTTCAGTGAAATTAATTCTCTGAGTATTTCGTACAGCTCCTAAGTTTAAAAATCTGAGAAATACTAACTCATGTAAATTTAATATAAAAAAAATAAATAAATTGAGCCATTTTCTCTCTCTTTAAAGGCCAGGAAAAATGTAGTTTTTAACCATGAATAAGGATGCAGAAATCGCTATTTTACTGTGTCTCAAATTAAAGACCCACGTGCCTTATTTAAAAGCTGAATTTTCATTTCATGATGAGATATTTTTATATTGGTTTTCTAGGTGGAATATTTCTTTGAGCAAAAAGAACATTTTTAGGGTTAATGGGCTCTGTTCTCATTAAAACTAAAACTTATAAACACTTTTAGATATCACCTAGGGGAAAACACAACAAATGCAAACTGTCAACTCATACATATGCATTCTGAAATCTCAATCAAGCACAGTGAAGTCTTGTCAGGAAAAATAATTATTCTCTTGATTTAAAGAGCGCATTTTTTCTGTCCCTAGTGACAAAGGAAACATTTAATTATTAAAAGCTTATGTTTCACAGTTGACATCCAGTTTAATTCATCACTCCAAATATACTGTAAGATACTCTGCTTAAGAAAAAAATCTTAGAACTTTCAGAATTCTTTCACAGAAGGTTAAAATAAATTGCTATATTTCTCAATATCTTTCAATTATAAACTTTCTAATTACTAAAATCTGATCAACAACAATTCACACAAAATTCAAAGGAGTTGTAAGATAGTGGGAAGTGTTCTGAATTGGCTTTATGAAGACTTGTTTCCATTCCTGGCACTCCTGTGAAAGTTGTGATATTAGCAGAGCTATGTAACTTTCTTCTCTTTTTAGATTCCATGCTAAACAACTACAGACTTAACCTAAATATGCTTTATGATCCATCCTAGAGAAACTCTGGGTTTTGACAATGTAATTGGTGATTGGCAAAGAAAAAAGGCTGATTATAATTCACATTGGCATGAACATAGGAAAACAGGCACTTTCTTAAACTGCTGAAGCAAGTGTGTATATTAGTAAAAACTTTATGGATAGTAACTTACCAAGATGCATTAAAAGCAATAAAATTAGCCATTTAATTCAACACTCCACCTTCTAAGAATTTATACTAAGACAATAGGCACATTTACAAAGGTGGTTTACATTTATACTTAAGAATGTTTAGCATAGCTGTTCATAAAAGAAAAAATATGAAGTATGTAAACAAATATTAAAGAATAGAAGATTAGTTATATGAATGTTGATGGGACTTGCACAGCATAATAAGAGTTAGGGACATAGGATTTGAAATCAGAGAACTGTTTCAGTTCAGGACTCTGAAATTTCATAGCAAAATTTTCTTATGAAAAATTTTTAACCACTATAAAACTCAGTTTCTGACCCTTTAAAATGTGTGTAATCATGGTATCAGATTGTTATCAGAAATTTTTTGTGAGAACTAAATAAGATATGATTTGTATTGCATCTTGCACTCTTAACTCTCAGTTTTAATGTAAATCTACATGATGGGGACTCCTAGGTATCCATTAGCAACGATGGTGCAAAGCTAGGTCAACTGACATGGGAGGTAATTCTTAATTAATTGCTGAATTTAAAAACAGCTAAAAGTTACATAGCAGCGAGCAACGTTAATGTAAAATCTTATTTTAGCTATAAATAGGGAAGGAGAATGAAACATCTGCATATAAATTCTTTATATATTCTAGCTTTCTATGATTTCACAAATTATTGTTTAATTTTTAGAAAAAAAATTACTCTTTGCTAAGTTGTATGCAAGCCTAAAGTTGAGTCAAAATCTGACATTCATGGGACTTAAAAAATAGAATTTTTAATTATACTTAATTACAATGAAGTGACTAAAAGATAAGGTATTTATTTTCTAATACCAATTGTATTTATGTAGTTTAAGAAATAACCAGGGGTAGAATCAAACAAATAATTTTTTTTTTTTTTAGATTTTTGGACAACATGGGGATTGTGATAAATCAAAATGATTCCAAATTTGGCTATAAACACATGAAAATTTTAAATACTGTTAAATATGTCTTTTAATACATAACTGATCTGGTGAAGAGAGGCAGGTGTCATAAATGAAGAAAGAATGGAAAGGAAGTACAGAAGTGGGATCTGAAACCAACATATAGTATTTGCACATAGACCCTGTGGGCTGTGTTCGATGATGTCCGCATTGAAGGTATCCCCATGTGCCAGATGATGGGGCTGAAATTGAGCCCCTGTGTAGAGAAGAAAGTTTTGAAAGGCTGATTCATCTTTGAAGAAAGGACTAGAAAAAAATTCCTTTCTTTACCCATAGGAAGCTTAGCTTCTAAAGAAATAGATCCCCAGAGTCCCTCTGAGTACACAGAGGACTCCCTGAAGAGTGTGGGGGGAGTTTAAAGGAGGAGAGCTGTAAATAGCACTTCAATGAACATTAGGATGCATATACCTTTTTGAATTATGGTTTTCTCCAGATATATGCCCAGGAGTAGGATTGCAGGATCATATGGTGGTTCTATTTTTAGTTTTATAAGGAACTTCCATACTGTTCTCAATAGGGTCTATACCAATTGGAAGCAACCTAAATGTCCATTGACAGATGAATGGTTAAAGAAAATATAGTGCAAAAAAAAAAAAAGAAAATATTAGTACACTTATGCAAAGGAATATTACTCAGCCATAAAAAAGAATGAAATAATGCCATTTGCAGCAACATGGATGGACATAGAGATTATCATACTAAGTGAAGTAAGTCAGACAGAGAAAGACAAACATCATATGACATCACTTATATGTGGAATCTACAAAAAAAAAAAAAAGATACAAAAGAACTTATATACAAAATAGAAATAGATCCACAGACATAGAAAATTTTGGTTACCAAAGGGAAAGGGGGGGATTAGGAGTTTAGGATTAACATATACAAAGTAAAAATATACTATCTATATAAAATAGATAACCAACAAGAACCTACTGTATAGCACAGGGAACTATATCAATATTTTGTAATAAGGGAAAATAACCTGAAAAAAATAGATATATATGTATGTAAACTGAATCACTTTGTGTTCACCTGAAACTAACACAACATTGTAGATCAAATAATACTCAAATTAAAAAAAAATAAAAGTGGTTAAAAAGGTAAATTTAATTTTATGTATATTTTATAATATAACAATAAACATGTTTTAAAGGTAAAAACATAAAAATAAAATAAAGGATGGCCTGAAACAAGATGGTGGAGTACAAAGACATGCTTTCACTCCCTCTTGCGAGAACATCAGAGTCACAAATAGCTGCTGGACAATCATCAACAGGAAAACACTGGAACTCACCAAAAAAGATACCGCACATCCAAACACAAAGGAGAAGCCACAAGATGGTAGGAAGAGCGCAATCACAGTAAAATCAAACCCCGTAACTGCTGGGTGGGTGACTCACAGGCTGGAAAACACTTATACCAAGGAAGTCCACCCACTGGAGTGAAGGTTCTGAGCCCCACGTCAGGCTTCCCAACCTGGGGGTCCAACAATAGGAGTACACATTCCTAGAGAATCAGACTTTGAAGGTTAGTGGGATTTGATTGCAGGACTGTGGGAAACAGGGACTCCACACTTGGAGGGCATACACAAAGTAGTGTGTGCATCGGGACCCATGGGAAGGGGTAGTGACATGAGAGGAGACTGAACCAGACCTATCTGCTAGTGTTGGAGGGTCTCCTACTGTGAGGACAAGGACACTGGCAGCAGAAGTTCTGAATAGTACTCCTTGGCATGAGCCCTCTCAGAGTCTGCCATTAGCCCCACCAAGGAGCCTAGGTAGGCTCCAGTGTTGGGTTGCCTCAGGCCAAACAACCAATAGGGAGGGTACCCAGCCCCACCCATCAATCAAACAGATTAAAGTTTTACTGAGCTCTGCCCACCAGAGCAACAGTCAGCTCTACCCACCACCAGTGCCTCCCATCAGGAAAGTTGCACAAGCCTCTGAAATAACCTCATCCACTAGAGGGCAGACAGCTGAAGGAAGAAGAACAACAATCCTGCAGCCTGTGGGGAAAAAAAAGAAAAAAAAAACATGCACAGAAAGATAGACAAGATGAAAAGGCAGAGGGCTATGTACCAGATGACAGAACTAGATAAAACCCCAGAAAAACAACTAAATGAAGTGGAGATAGGTGACCATCCAGAAAAAGAATTCCGAATAATGATAGTGAAGATGATCCAGGACCTCAGAAAAAGAATGGAAGCAAAGATTGAGAAGATGCAAGAAATGTTTAACGAAGACCTAGAAGAATTAAAGAACAAACAGAGATGAACAATACAATATCTGAAATGAAAATTACACTAGAAGGAATCAATAGCAGAATAAATAAGGCAGAAGAATGGATAAGTGACCTGGAATACAAAATGGTGAAATTCACTGCTGCGGAAAGGAATAAAGAAAAAAGAATGAAAAGGAATGAAGACAGCCTAAGAGACTCTGGGACAATATTAAATGCAACAACATTTGCATTATAGGAGTGCCACAGGGAGAAGAGAAAGGGAAAGGACCCGAGAAAATATTTGAAAAGATTATAGTCAAAAACTTCCCTAACATGGGAAAGGAATAGCCACCGAAGTCCACGAAGTGCAGAGCTCCCATACAGGATAAATCTAAGGAGAAACACGCCGAGACACATAGTAATCAAATTGGAAAAAAATCAAAGACAAAGAAAAATTATTGAAAGCAGCAAGGGAAAAATGACAAATAATATAAAAGGGAACTCCCATAAGGTTAACAGCTGATTTCTCAGCAGAAACTCTACAAGCCAGAAGGGAGTAGCATGATATACTTAAAGTGATGAAAGGGAAGAACCTACAACCAAGATTACTCTACCTGGCAAGGATAATATTCAGATTTGATGGAGAAATCAAAGCTTTACAGACAAACAAAAGCTAAGAGAATTCAGCCCGACAAAACCAGCTCTACAACAAATGCTAAAGGAACTTCTCTAAGTGGGAAAAACAAGAGAAGAAAAAGAGCTACAAAAACAATCCCAAAACAATTAAGAAAATGGTCATAGGAACATACATATTTATAATTACCTTAAATGTGAAAGGATTAAATGCTCCAACCAAAAGACACAGGCTTGCTGAATGGATACAAAATCAAGACCCATATATATGCTGTCTACAAGAGACCCACTTCAGACCTAGGCACACATACAGACTGAAAGTGAGGGGATGGATAAGATATTCCATGCAAATGGAAATCAAAAGAAAGCTGGAGTAGCAATACTCATATCAGGTAAAATAGACTTTAAAATAAAGAATGTTACAAGAGACAAGAAAGGACACTACATAATGATCAAGGGATCAATCCAAGAAGATATAACAATTATAAATACATATGTGCCCAATATAGGATCACCTCAATACACAAGGCAACGGCTAACAGCTCTAAAAGAGGAAATCAACAGTAACATAATGATAGTGGGGGACACTAACACGTCACTTATACCAATGGACAGATAATCCAAAATGAAAATAAATATGGAAACAGAAGCTTTAAATGACACAGTAGACCAGACGGATATTATGGATATTTATAGGACATTCCATACAAAAACAGCAGATTACACTTTCTTCTCAAGTGCGCATGGAACATTCTCCAGGATAGATCACATCTTGGGCCACAAATCAAGCATCAGTAAATTTAAGAAAATTGAAATCATATCAATCATCTTTTCTGACCACAACACTATGAGATTGAAAATTAATTAAAGGGGAAAAAAACCGTAAAAAACACAAACACATGGAGGCTAAACAATATGTTATGAAATAACCAAGAGATCACTGAAGAAATCAAAGATGAAATCAAAAAATACTTAGAGACAAATGACAATGAAAACACAATGATCAAAAACCTATGGGATGCAGCAAACACAGTTCTAAGAGGGAAGTTTATACCTATACAAGCCTACCTCAAGAAACAAGGAATATTTCAAGTAAACAATCTAAGCTTACACCTAAAGGAACTAGAGAAAGAAGGACAAACAAACCCAAAGTGAGCAGAAGGAAAGAAATCATAAAGATCAGAGCAGAAATAAATGAAATAGAAACAAAGAAAACAGTAGCAAAGGTCAATAAAACTAAAAGCTGGTTCTTTGAGAAGATAAACAAAATTGATAAACCATTAGCCAGACTCATCAAGAAAAAGAGGGAGAGCACTCAAATCAATAAAATTAGAAATTAAAAAGGAGAAGTTACAATAGACACCGAAGAAATACAAAGTATCCTAAGAGACTACTAAAAGCAACTCTATGCCAATAAAATGGACAACCTGGAAGAAATGGACAAATTCTTAGAATGGTATAACCTACCAAGACTGAACCAGGAAGAAACAGAAAATATGAACAGACAAATCACAAGTAATGAAATTGAAACTCTGATTAAAAATCTTCTAACAAACAAAAGTCCAGGACCAGGTGGCTTCATAAGTGAATTCTATCAAACATTTAGAGAAGAGCTAACACCCATCCTTCTCAAGCTCTTCCAAAAAATTTCAGAGGAAGGAACACTCCCAAACTCATCCTTTGGGGCCACCTTCACCCTGATACCAAAATGAAACAAAGATACGGTCAAAAAAGAAAATTACAGACCAATATCAGTGATGAATATAGATGCAAAAATCCTCAAGAAAATACTAACAAACAGAATCCAACAACAAATTAAAAGGATCATACACCATGATCAAGTGGAATTTATCCCAGTGATGCAAGGATTCTTCAATATACACAAATCAATCAATGTGATACACCATATTAATAAATTGACAAATAAAAACCATATGATCATCTCAATAGATGCAGAAAAATCTTTTGACAAATTCAACACCCATTTATTATAAAAAACTCTCCAGAAAGTGGGCATAGAGGGAACTTACCTCAACATAATTCAGGGCATATGCAAAAAACCCACAGGAAACATCATTCTCAATGGTGAAAAACTGAAAGCATTTCCTCTAAGATAAGGAACGAGACAAGATGTCCATTCTCACCACTATTATTCAACATAGGTTTGCAAGTCCTAGCCATGACAATCAGAGAAGAAAAAGAAATGAAAAGGAATACAAATTGGAAAAGAAGGAAGAAGAAGAAGAAATAAAACTGTCACTGTTTGCAGATGACATGATACTATACATAGAGAATCCTAAAAATGTCACCAGAAAACTACTAGAGCTAACCAATGAATTTGGTAAAGTTGCAGGATACAAAATTAATTCACAGAAATCTCTTGCATTCCTATACACTAATGATGAAAAATCTGAAAGAGAAATTATGGAAACACTCCCATTTACCATTGCAACAAAAAGAATAAAATACCTAGGAATAAACCTACCTAGGGAGACAAAAGACCTGTATGCAGAAAACTATAAGACACTGATGAAAGAAATTAAAAATGATACCAACCCATGGAGAGATATACCATGTTCTTGGATTAGAAGAATCAATATTCTGAAAATGACTATACTACTCAAAGCAATCTACAGATTCAATGCAGCCCCTATCAAATTACCAATGACATTTTTTACAGAACTAGAACAAATCATCTTAAAATTTGTATAAAGAAGAAAAAGACTCCGAATAGCCAAAGCAGTCTTCAGGGAAAGAAATGGAGCTGGAGGAATCAGACTTCCTGACTTCAGACTATACTACAAAGCTACAGTAATCAAGACAATATGGTACTGGCACAAAAACAGAAACATAGATCAATGGAACAAGATAGAAAGCCCAGAGGTAAACCCACGCACCTATGGTCAACTAGTCTATGACAAAGGAAGCAAAGATATACAACGGAGAAAAGACAGTCTCTTCAATAAGTGGTGCTGGGAAAACTGGACATCTACATGTAAAAGAGTGAAATTAGAACACTCCCTAACACCATACACAAGAATAAACTCAAAATGGATTCGAGACCTAAATGCAAGACTGGACACTATAAAACTCTTAGAGGAAAACATAGGAAGAGCACTCTTTTACATAAATCACAGAAAGATCTTTTTTGATCCACCTCCTAGAATATTGGAAATAAAAATAAACAAATGAGACCTAATGAAACTTCAAAGCTTTTGCACAGCAGAGGAAATGATAAACAGGACAAAAAGACAACCCTCAGAATGGGAGAAAATATTTGCAAATGAATCAATGGACAAAGGCTTAACCTGCAAAATATATAAACAGCTCATGCAGCTCAATATTATAGAAACAAACCACCCAATCCAAAAATGGACAGAAGACCTAAATAGACATTTCTCCAAAGAAGACATACAGATGGACAAGAAGCACATGAAAAACTGCTCAACATCACTAATTATTAGAAAAATGCAACTCAAAACTACAATGAGGTATCACCTCACACCAGTTGGAATGGGCATCACCCGAATATCTACAAACAACAAATGCTGGAGAGGATGTGGAGAAAGGGAGCCCTGTTGTGCTCTTTGTGGGAATGTAAATTGATAAAGCCACTATGGAGAACAGTATGGAGGTTCCTTAAAAAACTAAAAATAGAATTACTATATGATCCAGCAATCCCACTACTGGGCTTATACCCAGAGAAACCATAATTCAAAAAGACACATGCACCCCAATGTTCATTGCAACACTATTTACAATAGCCTGGTCATGGAAGCAACCTAAATGCCCATCGACAGATGAATTGATAAAGATGATGTGGTACATATATACAATGGAATATTACATAGCCATAAAAAGGAACGAAACTGAGTCATTTGTTGAGACGTGGATGGATCTAGAGACTGTCATACAGAGTGAAGTAGGTCAGAAAGAGATAAACAAATATCATATGTAAATGCATGTATGTGGAACCTAGAAAAATGGTACAGATGAACTGGTTTGCAGGGTAGAAGTTGAGACACAGATATAGAGAACAAACATACGGACACCAAGGGGGGATAACCGTGGTGGGGTGGGGATAGTTGTGTGCTGAATTGAGCTATTGGGATTGACATGTATACACTTATGTGTATAAAATTGATGACTAATAAGAATCTGCAGTATAAAAAAACAACAAATACTAAGCTTTCTTTGGGTTATTTGTATGGAAATATGTTAATATAAATGTTTCAGACATTACATGAAATATCTAAAAATGTTATGGTATAATTTTATGTCATAATTCTAGTTATTACTTTAAAATATGTATCTCAGAAATAACTAAATTTCCTTGTCAACTGCATTATTATGAACTTTCATCAAAACTTTAACGGTAGTCATCTTTAAGTCTTTTGTCATTTACAGACAGTTCTGGGTGTACTCTGATGCTTTTGTAAAAATGTTCCTATAAAAGGGTTTCATCATCAAGGAATTCATGGAAAAGACTCTGACAAGTACAGGTTTCTGGTAACTGAGTATACTGCTCAACTGAATGGATAAGCATTTTCAGAACTCTAATGGAAAACTGATAAATTTATAAAGTGCTAACAAAGATCAAGGTAAAAAAAAAATTAATTACATGGGACTGAATGAACAGATGAGGATGATTAAAATTTTTGTGACTTTTTGTTTGTATAAAAAAAAAAAAAGAAATCCCACAAGGACTCAGAGGCAAAAAATATGGAAATCAATTTTCACTGCAAAGTAAAGGAGCTGTTACAGTGGAGGATTACCGGACTGAATGTCAATATTATGCCATAGTATGAGTGTGTTTCGTATTTGGTAATTGCAATCATTGTTGCTTTTTCTGTGGTCATCCATTTACAATGCTTGGTGTCAGTTTATTTATCTCTTGTAAAAATAAAATACCGTGTGTGTATGTGTGAAGAAAAAAACAAAAAAACAACACCAAAACAACCCAATCCACAATGGGCAGAAGGCCTAAATAGACATTTCTCCAAAGAAGACATACAGATGGACGAGAACCACATGAAAATCTGCCCAACACCACTAATTATTAGAGAAATGCAAATCAAAACTACAATGAGGTATCACCTCACACCAGTTGGAATGGGCATCATCCGAATAGCTACAAACAACAAATGCTGGAGAGGGTGTAGAGAAAATGGAACCCTCTTGCACTGTTGGTGGGAATGTAAGTTGATAAAGCCACTATGGAGAACAGTATGGAGGTTCCTTAAAAAGCTAAAAATAGGGGCTTCCCTGGTGGCACAGTGGTTGAGAGTCCGCCTGCCGATCCAGCAGACACGGGTTCATGCCCCAGTCTGGGAAGATCCCACATGCCGCGGAGTGGCTGGGCCCATGAGCCATGACCGCTTGAGCCTGTGTGTCCGGAGCCTGTGCTCTGCAACGGGAGAGGCCACAACAGTGAGAGGTCCGTGTACCGCAAAAAAAAAAAAAAAAAAAAGAAAGTAGTTAGCTAAAAAAAGTAAGACAAATTATTATAATTGCTTATCAGATTAGCTCTTGTCTTAGATCCCAAAGTATAAGAAATTAGTATCTGAAACCCTGTCAGAAATGCTGTAAGAATACAGGAGAGTTTTCTGAGAATCTTGTAGGACTGTTATAGTCTCTTGCATAGAACAGAAATTACAACTTTAACAGCACCAGACAGAAATGTCAGTACACTGATACACTGATTCTGCCTGATTCTGAGCCCCTGTACATTCATCTACTAAGATATTCTATCTCTTAAAAATGGAGATAGAATGGCCAATGAGACACTGGTTGGCCTGCCTAATTATCACATTATTAATATGTTACAAATTATAGCTTTAGATTCTGGCTCTTCCAGTAGTTAGTTGTGTGACTTGTATTAGTAGTTTAACCTCTATTTGTTTCAAGTTCCCCCAAAATAAAATGGAGATTTAGTTCTTCCTATTTTATGGACTTGTAGAGAAATTCATGTAAAACACTCATTCTGATACAGGTGATAGATGGGCCCCCAAGGCAAAATGTTTGCATTCATTTCTTGTGGACAGATACTCCAACATGGGAATAACAGGACAATTGAGAGAGAAGGCTGGGCCCTGCCCAGATAGAAGATAAAAGACCACATACTCATTCTCTAAGTCAGGAGACCTCCCCAACTACACATGAGCAGAAAGGCTCCTTGGAAGTCAAAAGGAGAATGATGCCGAGTGGCCAAACCAACCTATAGGCCTCTGCGGTAGAATCCATCTTGGCTAAGAAATGCATTTGCACACATGGGAAAATCCTGAGATACACCAAATATGGACTCTGAACAAAGCAAATCAAAAGGCCCCATATTTAAACTGTCACAAGGGCACAACTCTCTCTGAGCCCTCCTGTGTGTCTATCCACATGTACTGTACTCTTTTTTTCTCTTAATAAATACTTTACTTGTTTCACTACTTTCCATCTTTGTGGGAATTCTTTTTCTGCAAAGCCATAGGGCCAGGGCCTTGCCACTGACCACCGGTCTAGTGGCTAAGTTTTGGTGCTCTCACCATCACAACCCAGCCTCAGTCACTGGCCAGGAACTGAAAGTTTGCTTCAAGCCACTGCAGGCCGAGGCCCCCTGGGATCAATTCCAATAAAACATAATTTTAATTATTTTTTTCTCCAGAAAGTTTGTGAAAATCATGAAAATATTTTTTTAGTGTCATGATGTTGAATGTCAGTTTCACTTCAATTTGTATTTGGAAGAAAATTCTGATTGTCTCATTATGCCACTGTACTGTAAATTGATGATAGCCATTTGTCATAACAGCTATGCCAAAAAAATATCACACAAACCATTTAAAAAAATAGTGAATCTGAGGATTATGGAACACTCTGTTTCAATCTCTGAAGATGTAATGTACATATTCTCAGAATCAGGCAAGGATAATAAACACTGAATTAATGTGAAGTTTCAGTGCACTTTCATTTCCTATATAAATTCTACCCTCTATAGTTTATGTTTAACCCTTTTATGTTAAAGCTCTCTAATCTTTTATTTTTAAAAGAATTAAAAAATAAACAGGCATGAGAAGTGGAAACTATGGTTTGAACCCATGGATTAATCTGTTCATTCCTAATCCCAAATGATTTTACAAAAGAAATATAGTAATAAGTAGAAATTGTTTCTAGCAGATTGGAATAAGGCAGACAGATGTTTTTAAAAATATCTGTAAATTACACTACAGTTTAGACTGAGTTGAGGGCAGGACCTGTGATTTACTGCTTGAAAGAAAAATCTCACATGGGTATACTGGGAAGGGTGTCCAAAAGACCCATGGACAAACTTAACTTAGACTAGCAATTTGTGGCTGGTGGTGAAACAGATGCAGAAAGGGAAATGGAGTAGCTAAACAAATTACTAAAGACTTAAAGAAGTGGCCAAACACCCGAGGCAACACAGATCATTATCATCCCAGTGTCAAAGATTTGCATTCGACTGAATGGCTTGTGGTAAAAAAAATAAATAACAATGGCTTAAAATAGATTCAAGAGAAGGGCAATGGTGCCAGTCAGGACAGAATTAACTACCATTCTGCTGACACCCAAAAAAAGAATACAAAATTTTAGATACAAAAGTAAAACTTCTCATAAAAGTAGCAAATAACAATAAATTACCCAGGCATACATTTTTCAAAAAATGACCCATAGTAGGAATGCTCTTTAAATATTCCCAAATAAAATAGAATAAGAACAGATGAACAGCCAGCTAATACTGTTAAATAAGATGTTAATTCTTTCTATGTTAACTAATAAATTTAATGTGATACAAACAAAAAAAAAGCAACAGTTTTTTTGTGGGGGAGGGAGTGGCAATTTAATAAGATTATTTCAAAGTACACATGGAAAAATTAATCAAAGGATATCTAGCAAAGATTAGAAAAATAAAAATATGGGGCACCAGCCTTCCTACAAAATACAATGAAAAATCTCAACAATTAAATTGTAGTACCAGTACAGAAATAGACAGAAACACCTATTAATAAACATCAACAAACAAGAAAAATCACAATGTTTATAAAAGAAAATTTGATATCAAATTATAACAAAATGTGATATAAAGAAATGATTTTGCATAATAAAACCAGTCATATTCATATTTAATATTTAAATAATTACTGGTAACATGGCTATAAAACACAATCAATGGAAGCACACTGAAGTGAAAGAAATGTTTTGTTTCAAGAGGCATTATCATCTAGAGCTAAAATCTATGGTTTCTCACCATCACTATGTGATACTTAAATGGTTGGAGAAGTGTAAAAATATGCCAGAAGTTTTCATTTTACATCAGAAAAGTAAACAATTCAATTACTTATGATTTCAGCAGAAATAATTAAGTTCAGCATTTTGATTTTATTATAACATAACAATATTCTAATTATCTTAGGATATATATCTTCCAAATCACCAGAGGGGACAAAAAAAGAGAGAAAACAAAAATCTTTAACTCCAAAATTCTGATAGTGGTCCAGTATTAGAAATGTGATAATAAAAATGCATCACTCTAAGAGATTTATAGTGAAAGAATATATAATCTGGGATGATGCCCCTAAAAAGCATCTGATAATTTTCAACGTATGCTGATGGTTTTTAACTAAATACGACACTTTTACTAAATAGAAATTGAAGGATAAGTTAATACCATGATAAAGATTGATTATCTATCACAAAGAAAAGCTAAAATCCTACATAATGGAGGCCTTCTCATTAAAATCAATGAGAGAAAAAAATATCTGACTTATCCCCTGTTATGAAAGTACTAGCCAAGGTAAATGAATAAAAAATACTTTAAAAAAAAGTAATAAAATTGGAATAAAAAGTTAAAGCAATGACAAGCTATCTTGAAACCACAGAAGAAACAATTGCAAAAAGATGTGAATTGTCCCAAGTGTCATATGAGCAACCAAAATTACATATGGCTATATAAAGATTGTAGAATTAATGTTACTTTCCTTTTCTCCATTTGTGCATTAAATTTTTCTTCCATCAAAAAGTATTTTGTTAAAAATTTTAATGAAAATTATGAAAATATATTAAAATAAACTACATATCTAAGTAAAAAATTAGAGTCACTTTCATAGCACACAGACTAATAAAGCACTACAATTTTATTAATGCCTAAAGCTTTTAGTATTCTCCTTGAATGTTTACAAGTATTATTAATACATTGTACCTCATTCCCCTTAATTCACTCATGAAAAACAGTCTACTTTTCCTTGGAGCTAGAAAATCATGATCCATAATTCTTCAACGTGAGTGAGTTTATTAGAAATTTACCTTATTCAAACTCATCTTATTCATATCCTCTTTCACACACACACAAAACTAAGCAAACTTTACATGCATTACTTTAAAAAATATTCACGTCTTTTCAAAAAATGAATTATTATCTCCTTTTTTAAAAATGGGAAAACACAGCCATGAAAAGAATAATGCTGAACTGCCCTAGGATTCATAGGGAAGGAAGTGGCAGCACTGAGACTTATGCCCATTATTTACCTCTCACAAAGTCTCCGCAGAGAGAATTGAAAACTCATTAAGGGATTTCACATAAAAATTATATTTTGGTGAAAATATCTTTGAACAATTGATTTATAATCAGCTGATGTCTAGCTATATTTAAAAAAATAAACACTACAAGGAAAGCTGAATTATTGTTCCTGTCCTGCCTCCCAAATATTACTGGTATAGCTAGGCAATACCAACAGTAATGCTCAGACTATTAGAATTACATATAAAACTTTTCCCAATAAAGTTTCCTTTAAAAGTCTGTCCTTGGAATGGTTCCAGGTGGAGTTCCACTTCTTTCCAGTTCCCTCTTATTCCAGCCATAAATAAAACAAGCAGTTGTGGGAGATATTGATTTCTATGTAAATTTTAAATTTGTATCTCCCTATGTAAAAGTTGTAATCATTATTTCCATCAAGAGATGTATTCTAATATTTGCTTCCTTGCTAATAAAATTGAAAACCGGAAAGGTATTATGTGACTTTACATCTTACATCAATGTATTTGGGAAATAAGATAACATTGATATGGGGGGATATTCACTCCTTGTGTCCTTTATTTTACATATGGAGGAATTACTAGGGCCTGAGCCTCACATCAGATTGATTAAAAAAAAAAAACTCTTTGGTGGTGGTTTCTATATACTGCACACTGTACAGCCAGGGATGAAATCCATGGACCTAAACTAACACTTCTGGCCTTTACCTTCCCATTCCCCACTCATCAATCATTCTCACCCATGGGAAGAAGAATAAACTTTATATTTAATAATCTTTGGAGAAGGAATTGAGCATGCCTGACTTAGTGACAGATTTCTTAGAAGCCAACAAATGCTCAGATCCACATGTTCTAGTCTGTTCTCTGTCTTGTGATAAGAGGGCCACTCCTGATGGGAAAATCTATCCTTTCCCAGTGTGATGAGATGAATTATTAGCATGCTCATTTGTCCACAGATCTAAAGTAATTTTCACAACAGCTGTATCAGTGATAAAGGTCATATCTTGATCCATCAGGTTCATGCCTTTATTACTCTATTGGATCTGGAAATCTGTTATTTATATACTACCCCCTTCCTGCACAACTTTGAGAGTATAATTTACTTTATTTTCACAACTGAGAGCTAAGTGATCAAAGTCCCACAAGTGTGTGAATGCATGTTTGGGGTGATCATGGGTGTTAGGGTTGCTGGTAAAGGTGGAGAAATCAAGCTAAAGTACAAACAAGAAACAGACTGTAAATTACACACTGAGAGCTTCCCTGGTGGCGCAGTAGTTGAGAGTCCGCCTGCCGATGCAGGGGACATGGGTTCGTTCCCTGGTCTGGGAAGATCCCATGTGCCGTGGAGCGGCTGGGCCCGTGAGCCTTGGACGCTGGGCCTGCGCATCAGGAGCATGTGCTCCGCAACGGGAGAGGCCACAACAGTGAGAGGCCCGCGTACCGCAAAAAAAAAAAAAAAAAAAAAAATTACACACTGAGATTGTTTCTCATTCAAGATTAGGTAGGTAGGTGCCCAAAAGTCACATACATCTTTTAAAACTAACCTTCACCCAAAGAGTTAGGTAGAGCAGGTGTTTGTCAGTTAGGACCATGGAAATTGAAGTCAAACACGCCTAGTTTTAATTCCTGCTCAGCCATTTACAAGTGGCGTGAGTTTAAGCAAGTTACTGAACCTCTCCAAACTTTAGCTGGCTAAAATGAAAACTCACCTTATGAGCTTTGTATGAGGATTATGTGAGACAGTGCTTGTAAAACATTCAACACAGTGTTTGGCATATAGTAATCAATAGATATTAGTTATTATTATCATTACTTTGTAATGAAGACCTGACACCTAGAGAAAAAATAGGTAATGTGCTTACTATCACAAGGCTGCAAAATGACAGAAGGAAGAAATATCAATTGGTTTTAATATTCTTCAACATCACATCTACCTTCATTCCCATGAACTTCAGTCTGATTAGTTCCCAGGAATTCAGATTGAGATTTGGTGCCTTGCATCCTTCACATATTCTTTTCTGATATTTATCAGTTCTAATGTTATAAGATGTTATCTCTTACATGAAGCTCTCCAAGGTCATCAGAAGGTGCTTACTTTTTCATTAACAAATATAGCTTGCACTCCTCATGTGGTACTAATCAGAGATTTCCTTGGGTTGAAATAAATTGTGAATATCTTTTAGTTACCTTGCTGGATTTTATGCCCCTGGGTAGCAGTCTTATTTCTTTGTTTAGTGTATTACTTTATATAGAATGAGCACTTAGTAAGTGTGGCCAAATAAAAAATAAATCAGAAAACCTGCCAATATTCACTTAGAAAGCACTGTATTTCTCAAAAACTTGAAATAATGAGATTGTAGAAACAACGACAAAGTTAAATTCAATTAAAATGCTATAGGTCTCATATAAAAAGGAAATAATTCTCTAGGATGAAAATTAATTGGCAAGAAATAACTTTAAACCCAAGAGGTGCTTCTGTTATAGCCAGGTATCATTTATACAATCCCTCCGACTGTTTTATAGAGATTTATATGGGGCAATTAATACTCAATAATTATAATGCTCAGTATTCGGCTATGAGTCAAGGAAAACTTTTTCCGACGCTGTTGCTAACTCCCACGACAAAACCCCAAGGGCTACTGATAAGTTTTGGAGCCATAATAAGAGCTATTTTTAAAATGTATTACATTGTGAAGATTGAAAATAGAATAATATATAGACCTATTGGCAAGGGCTGATAGATTTGACTTTAAAAAGCTATTATATTCCTTCCTCCCTATGCAGCTTCCTAAATAATATCAAACCAGTACTAACACACATTTAATATAACCTTTAGTCTAGCCTTTTTTGATCCAAACTTATGGTTAGATTGGTAATATATAAAGTTAATTGACATTGAGAATGACATAATTATAAATAATAAGATAGTTTCATGAATTAAATGCATAAGTTAATGCATTAAACATTTAATGCTAGAGTTAGCATTACATTAAATTTTAGGTTTAGAGAAGATAACTTGATTCATACTTCTTGCAAGGAAGACATTAATCTCAGGCTTTAGATGATATTTTTATCTTTATCTTTTTTCTATTTTCTAAACTAAGATCTACATTTGATACTATAACTCTACATAGAGGATGGCTAATTATTAGCATTTTATTTTCATAGACTACATCCTGTTCTCCTGTATAGAGATAGGACTAGTGTAAGGTAACCGAAGCACTCATCCCCCATACAAAATTTCAGGAAAAGCAAAAAGCACAGTGATTAAGATAAATACTATGTTTATACAATATTAAAAAAATCAGATCAGCAAACCATGGCCCATAAAATGGCTGCCTGTTTTGCTAGTGAAGTTTTATTAGAAGTATCAACAATAGGTAAGTATATATTCAGTGTCATGGGGATTTAGGCAAAGAATCTTGCTGATAATGATTAAATTACATCATAATAGAAGTCAACACTTAATACAATAGGTTGATCTGCTGAGTGGTATTTGAGGAATATAGAGTGAAGCAGGGTTTTTTTTTTTCTGAAAATAGTAGAAAAAGAATAGTGAGTATTACAGAGATTATAGATTTTGAATACCTTTCTCTTCATCCAACGAACAAAATGTGGCAATTACTGCACTCCCACTTGGACAAATTCTTTTAATTTCTTTTAGACTACTTTAACTGTACTTAATTCTGTGGATTTCTTTAGATCCATATTCAAGGCCTGAGCCCAAGAAGAAGGCAAGAGATGTATAAACACTTCTAATTTGTTGAAAAACTAAAAGTGGTCTTAGAAACACATGTATACTCAAAGCGTACCAGTAGCTTTAAATGGTGGTATTTTTATCTGAACCACAGAACCAAAGTCATATAAGGAGGTAACATGTAAATTATTTTAACATGTAAATTATTTATCTCAATAAATAATCATTTATTAATGATAACTACACCAAGGGGTTTATTAGATAAATCCAGATAATTTGGTTTAGAAATTACCATTCATATTTTATATTATTAAAAAAATTGAAACCAGAAGTAAACTAATTACTGGTGGACAACAATTTGAACAGACTTTTCACTAAAAAGTACATGGTCTTTCTACCAAAACATGTTGCTGAAAATAACTTTAGAAGTTATTTAACCCAACTGTTTTTTTTATTATGAAGAAAGGGATTCTTGCCCTGATTAAAAGCAGAATGAGGACTCTGACTCCCCAGGACAGGCCTTTTCCCATTGTACATGGTAGTAGAAATGCAGTTGCCTCAGCCAGCTCCAATTTACTGCAGATGTGCCTCTCCATGGCTGCTAAAATGCTCAGAGATGTACCTTTTCTATATCAGAGGCCATCATACTCAGAAATGCCCAGGGTACCCAGCCCCCTTGCCTAGAGATGGGACAGTTGAAGTGCCATTTAAGAGCCAGATTTCCCTGTGAGATCATTGAACCTAGATATTTATTTTTATTTAATTTTATTTTTTAATTCCCCATCCCTTAACAAGCAAAAGCTCTATTTTGAGCATCACCACTGAAATGAGTAAAAACAAATATGAAAAATATGTTCTCCATAAAAGCATGCAAATTAAAAGCTTTTGGAGAAAAGTCACAGGGAGAAGAGTAAGTCAGTTTAAAATATTTTCTTTTAATTAAGTAGTATTCCATACCTCTCATGATAATATATAAATACACAAGATTTTTTTTTTTTTTTTTTTTTTTTTTTTACGGTACACAGGCCTCTCACTGTTGTGGCCTCTCCCATTGTGGAGCACAGGCTCCAGACACACAGGCTCAGTGGCCATGGCTCACCGGCCCAGTCGCTCCGCGGCACGTGGGATCTTCCCGGACCAGGGCACGAACCCATGTCCCCTGCGTCGGCAGGCAGACTCTCACTCACTGCGCCACCAGGGAAGCCCACAAGATCACTTTTTAAAATATGAGTTGCAAATACTGTCTTTTTCTAAATATTGTATTTTCTTTGTCTTTTTAATAGTTTTTATTAGATTTAAATTGTACTCCATATTTATGGCTCCTCCTGAAGGGCCCCTCCCACCTGTCTCTCCTGATCTCCCTGGTCTCATGGTTGCTGATCCTGTCTGGCCTCCACTTCTCCTCCCCTCTCAGTCCCCGCATGTCCTACTGGTTCACTTGGGGGTTCCTCTGATTTCCTTGGGCATCAGGGACCCCCACCAGTGGCTGACAGGTGTCCTAGTTGTGGGGAGATGCTAACTTGGCATCTTCCCACACCAGGTCATAGGACGGAGGCAGAGGAGATCAGGAGAGGCAGGTGGGAGGGGCCCTCTGGTAGGAACGGGAGAGGAGTGGAGGGTGTTTGCCCCACGTACTTGCTGAGCTCCCAGGCCTGTCCCCTGCCCTCCAAGGCCTCCCTCCACCCTGGCCACATGGTCCTGGGGGGCATAGGAAGGAGGCCAAGGGGAGAACAAGAGAGGCAAGCATGAAGTTCTCTCTGGGACTGGAGAAGCAGGAGAGGAGACGAGAGACTTGTTCTGCCCACTTGAGCACAGGAAGCCTGCTGGACTCCCAGATGAGGTTCCCAACCCTCTGAGACCAGGGGTGGGGGGAAGGCCAGGGGCCCCTTCTGTTCCATTGAGATTAAGCCCCACCCCTCCCAGCCCCCAGGGCCTTTTCCAGCCCTGTGGGTCCTAAGCATAGGACCCACCCACCGTACAAACCTCACCCTTGCTTAGGCCCTACCCTCCACAGCCAAGGCCTTTCCCTCCTCTTTTATTCCCCTCCTCCTCTTTTTTATTATTGTGGTACTGTAGTACCTTCTGGTTGTTGATTCATCTATATTTTTATATTCTTTCTAACATATCTGTTAGTTTCCTAGTCTAATTTTACTTTTTACTTTGTTATTGTTCTTTTTTTTTTTTGCCACCCCACGCAGCTTGCTGGATCTTGGTTCATGAGCCAGGTGTCAGGCTGAAGCTCCTGTGGTGGGAGCACCTAGTCTGAACCACTGGACTAACACAGAACCTTAGATCCCAGGGAATAGTCATCAGAAAGAGGTCTCATTGAGGTTCTCACCTCAGCAACAAGACCCAGCTCTACCAAACAGCCTACAAACTCCAGTGTTGGAAGCCTCAGGCCAAACAACCAGTAAGACAAGAACACAATCCCACTAATAAAAAAAAAAAAGAAAAAAAAGAGACAGCAAAAAAATATGTCACAGATGAAGGAGCAATGTAAAAACCTACAAGACCAAATAAATGAAGAAGAAATAGGCAATCTTCCTAAAAAAGAATTCAGAGTAATGATAGTAAAGATGATCCAAAATCTCAGAAATAAAATGGAGGCATGGATTGAGAAAATACAAGAAAAGATTAACAAAGACCTAGAAGAGCTAAAGAACAAACAGAGATGCATAACAAAATAACTGAAATGAAAAATACACTAGAAGGAATCAATAACAGAATAACTGAAGCAGAAGATGAATAAGTGATCTGGAAGACGAAATGGTAGAAATACCTGCCAAGGAACAGAATAAAGGAAAAAGAATGAAAAGAATTGAAGACAATTTCAGAGACCTCTGGGAAAACACTAAATGCACCAACATTCAAATTACAAGGATCCCAGAAGAAGAAGAAAAGAAGAAAGGGTCTGAGAAAATATTTGAAGAGATTATAGTTGAAAATGTCCCTAACATTGGAAAGGAAATAGTCATCCAAGTCCAGGAAGCACAGAGAGTCCCATACAGGATAAACCCTAGGAAAAACACACCAAGGCACATATTAATCAAACTAACAAAAATAAAATTCAAAGAAAAAATATTAAAAACAGCAAGGGAAAACCAAAAAAATAACATACAAAGAATCCCCATAACATTATCAGCTGATTTTTCAGCAGAAATTCTGCAGACCAGAACAGAGTGGCACAATATATTTAAAGTGATGAAAGAGAAAAACCTACAACCAAGATTACTCTATCCAGTAAGGATCTCATTCAGATTCAACAGAGAAATTAAAGGATTTTCAGACAACCAAAAGCTAAGAGAATTCAGCACCACCAAACCAACTTTACAACAAATGTTAAAGAAACTTCTCTAAGCAGGAAACACAAGAGAAGAAAATGACCCACAAAAACAAACCCAAAACAATTTAAAAAAATGGTAATATGAACATACATATCGATAATAACCTTGAATGTAAATGGATTAAATGCCCCAACCAAAAGACACAGACTGGTTGAATGGATACAAAAACAAGACCCATATATATGCTGTGTACAAGAGACTCACTTCAGACCTAGGGACACATACAGACTGAAAGTGAAGGGATGGAAAAAGATATTCCATGTAAATGGAAATCAAAAGAAAACTGGAGTAGCAATACTCATATTAGATAAAATAGACTTTAAAAAAAAAGACTGTTAAAAGAGATAAGTAGGGACAGAACATAATGATCAAAGGATCAATCCAAGAAGGAGATGTAACAATTATAAATGTTTATGCACCCAGTGTAGGAGCACCTCAATACATAAGGCAAATGCTAACAACCATGAAAGGAGAAATTGATAGTAGCACAATAATAGTATGGGACTAACACCCCACTTACACCAATGGACAGATCATCCAAACAGAATATAAATAAGAAAACACAAGCTTTAAATAGCATGATAAACCAGGTAGATTTAATTGATATTTATAGAACATTCACCCTTAAAGAGGCAGAATACACTTTCTGCACAAGTGCACACAGAACATTCTCCAGGATAGATCACATCTTGGGTCACAAATCAAGGTTTGGAAAATTTAAGAAAATTGAAATTGTATCAAGAATCTTTTCTAACCACAATGCTATGAGATTGGGAATCAATTACAGGGAAAAAAAAACTTTAAAAAACACAAATACATGGAGGCTAAACAGTGCACTACTAAATAACCAAGAGATCACTAAAGAAATCAAAGAAGAAATTTAAAAATACATAGAAACAAATGACAGTGAAAACATGATGACCCCAAACCTATGGGACACAAAAAGAAATTCTAAGAGGGAAGTTTATAGCAATTCATTTTCACCTCAAGAAAAAAGAAAAATCTCAGATGAACAATCTACCCTATACTTAAAAAAAACTAGAGAAAGAAGAACAAAGAAATTCCAAAGTCAGTATAATGAAAGAAATCATAAAGATCAGAGCAGAAATAAATGAAACAGAAATGAAGAAAACAATAACAAAGATCAATAAAACTAAAAGGTAGTTCATTGAGAAGATAAACAAAATTGATAAACCTTTAGCCAGACTCATCAAGAAAAAAAGAGAGTGGATGCAAATCAATAAAATTAGAAATGCAAAAAAGAGAAATCACAACTGGCACTGCAGAAATACAAAGATTTATAAGACACTACTACAAACAACTATATACCAATAAAATGGACCACCATGAAGAAATGGACAAATTCTTGGAAAGGTACAATTTTCCAAGACTGAACCAGGAAGAATTAGAAAATATGAAAAGACTTATCAAAAGTAATGAAATTAAAACCATAATTAAAAATCTTCCAGCAAACAAAAGTCAGGAAGAGATGGCTTCACAGGCATAGAGTAATCTTGGTTGTAGGTTGAACTCTTTTATCACTCTTTGTATGTCCTGTCACTCCCTTCTGGCCTGCAGAGTTTCTGCTGAAAAATCAGCTGATAACCTTATGGGGATTCCTTTTTGTTTTTCCCTTGCTGCTTTTAATATTTTTTCTTTGAATTTCATTTTTATTATATGATTAATATGTGTCTTGGTGTGTTTTTCCTAGGGTTTATCCTGTATGGGACTATCTGTGCTTCCTGGACTGGGGTGAAGATTTCCTTTCCCATGTTAGGGAAGTTTTCAGCTATAATCTTAATTTTTTTTTTTTTCTTATTTAGAGAAGAGCTAACACTCATCTTTCTCAAACTCTTCCAAAAATCTGCAGAGGGAGAAACACTCCCAAATTCATTCTATGAAGCCACCATCACCCTGATACCAAAACCAGAAAAAAGATACTACAAATAAAGGTAATTATACACCAATATCACTGATGAACATAGATGCAAAAATCTCCTACAAAATACTAGCAAACAGAATCCAACAGCACATTAAAAGGATCATACACCATGATCAAGTAGGATTTATCCCAGGGATGCAAGGATTCTTCAATATATGCAGGTCAATCAATGTGATACACCACATTAACAAATTAAAGAATAAAAAAAAATATGATCATCTCAATAGATGCAGAAAAACTTTTGACAGAATTCAGCACCAGTTTATGATAAAAACTCTCCAGAAAATGGGCATAGAGGGAACCTACCTCAACATAATAAAGGTCATATATGATAAACCCACAGCAAGCATCATACTCAATGGTGAAAAACTGAAAGTATTTTCACGAAGATCAGGAACAAGGTAAGGATGTCCACTCTCACCACTCTTATTCAACATAGTATTGGAAGTCCTAGACATGGCATTCAGAGAAGAAAAAGAAATAAAAAGAACACAAATTGGCAAAGAAGTAAAAACTGTCACTGTTTGCAGATGACATGATACTATACACAGAAAATCCTAAAGATGACATCAGAAAACTACTAAAACTAATCAATGAATTTGGTAACTTTGAAGGATGCAAAATTAATTCACAGATATCTCTGGCATTCCTATACACCAACAATGAAAAATCAGAAAGAGAAATTAAGGAGCACTCCCTTTACCATTACAACAAAAAGAATAAAATAGCTAGGAATAAACCTACCTAAGGAAATAAAAGACCTGTATGCAGAAAAGTATAAGACAGTTATGAAAGAAATCAAAGATGACATAAACAGATGGAGGAGCGTACCATGTTCTTGGATTGGAAAAATCAATATTGTGAAAATGACTGTATGACCCAAAGCAATCTACAGATTCAACGCAATCCTTACCAAACTACCAATGGCATTCTTCACAGAATTTGAATTACAAATTTTACAATTAGTATGGAAACACAGGAGACCCCAAATAGCCAAAGCAATCTTGAGAAAGAAAAATGAGTTGGAGGAATCAGGCTCTCCAACTTCAAAGTATACCACAAAGCTACAGTAATCAAGAGAGTATGTACTGGCAAAAAAACAGAAATATAGGTCAATGATACAGAATAAAATGCCCAGAGACAAACCCACGGACACATGGCCACCTAATTTATGACAAAGGAGGCAAGAACATACAATGGAGAAAAGACAGCCTCTTCAATAAGTGTGTCTGGTAAAACTGGAGAGCTACATGTAAAAGAATGAAATTTGAACACTACCTAACACCTTACACAAAAGTAAACTCCAGAGGGGATTGGTTCAAGATGGTGGAGTAGAAGAACATGCTCTCACTCCCTCTTGCGAGAGCACCAGAATCACAACTAACTGCTGAACAATCATCGACAGGAAGACACTGGAACTAACCAGAAAAATAACCCACATCCAAAGACAAAGGAGAAGCCACAATGAGACGGTAGGAGGGGCACAATCACAATAAAATCAAATCCCATAACTGCTGGAGAACACTTATACAAGAGAAGTCCACCCACTGGTGTGAAGGTTCTGAGCCTCACGTCAGGCTTTCCAACCAGGGGGTCTGGCAACGTGAGGAGGAATTCCTAGACAATCAGACTTTGAAAGCTAGCAGTATTTGATTGGAAGACTTCAACAGGAATGGGGAAAACAGAGACTCCACTCTTGGAGGGCACACACAAAGTAGTATGTGCATCAGGACCCAGGGGAAGGAGCCGTGACCCCATAGGAGACTGAACCAGACACGCCTGCTAGTGGTGGAGGGTCTCCTGCAGAGGCAGGTGGTGGCTGTGTCTCACCATGAGAACAAGGATACTGGCAGCAGAAGTTCTGGGAAGTATTCTTTGGTGTGAGGCCTCCTAGAGTCTGCCATTAACCCCACCAAAGAGCCTGGGTAGGCTCCAGTGTTAGGTAACCGCAGGCCAAACAACCAACAGGGAGGTAACACAGCCCCACCCACTAGCAGACATTTGGATTAAAGTTTTACTGAGATCTGCCCACCAGAGCAACAGCCAGCTCTACCCAGCACAAGTCCCTCCCATCAGTAAACTTGCACAAGCCTCTTAGGTAGTCTCATCCACCAGAGGGCAGACAGCAGAAGCCAGAAAAACTAGAATCCTGCAGCTTGTGGAACAAAAACCACATTCACAGAAAGATAGACAAGATGAAAAGGCAGAGGACTATGTACCAGTTGAAGAAACAAGATAAAACCCCAGAAAAACAACTAAAAGAAGTGGAGATAGGCAACCTTCCAGAAAAAGAATTCCGAATAATGACAGTGAAGATGATCCAGGACCTCTGAAAAATAATGGAAGCAAAGATCGAGAAGATGCAAGAAATGTTTAACAAAGACTTAGAAGAATTAAAGAACAAAAAACATAGGTGAACAATACAATAACTGAAATGAAAAATACACGAGAAGGAATCAATAGCATAATAACTGAGGCAGAAGAAGGGATAAGTGACCTGGAACACAGAATGGTGGAACTCACTGCTGCAGAACAGAATAAAGAAAAAAGAATGAAAAGAAATTAAGACAGCCTAAGAGATCTCTGGGACAAAATTAAATGCAACAACATTCGCATTTTAGGGGTATCAGAAAGAGAAGAGAGAGAAAAGACCCGAGAAAATATTTGAAGAGATTATAGTCAAAAGCTTCCCTAACATAGTAAAAGAAATAGGCACCCAAGTCCAGGAAGCCCAAAGAGTCCCATACAGGATAAACACAAGGAGAAACACGCTGAGATACATAGTAATCAAATTAGCAAACATTAAAGACAAAGAAAAATTATTGAAAGCAACAAGGGAAAAACGACAAATAGCATACAAGGGAACTCCCATAAGGTTAACAGCTTATTTCTCAGTAGAAACTCTACAAGACAGAAGGGAGTGGCATGACATATTTAAGTGATAAAGGGAAGAACCTACAACCAAGATTACTCTACCCGGCAAGGATCTCATTCAGATTTGATGGAGGAATCAAAAGCTTTACAGACAAACAAAAGCAAAGAGAACACAGCACCACAAAACCAGCTCTACAAAAAATGCTAAAGGAACTTCTCTAAGTGGGAAACACAGGAGAAGAAAAGAAACTACAGAAACAAACCCAATACAATTAAGAAAATGGTTATAGGAACATACATATTTATAATTACCTTAAACATGAAAGGATTAAATGCTCCAACCAAAAGACACAGGCTGACTGGATGACACAAAAGCAAAACCCATATATATGCTGTCTACAAGAGACACACTTCAGACCTAGGCACACATACAGACTGAAAGTGAGAGGATGGAAAAAGATATTCCATGCAAATGGAAATCAAAAGAAAGCTGGAGTAACAGTACTCATATCAGATAAAATAGACTTTAAAATGAAGAATGTTACAAGAGACAAGAAAGGACACTACATAATGATCAAGGGATCAATCCAAGAAGAAGATATAACAATTATAATTACATATGCACCCAACATAGGAACACCTCAATACATAAGGCAACTGCTAACAGCTTTAAAAGAGGAAATCAACAGTAACACAATAATAGTGGGGGACTTTAACACCTCACTTACAACATTGGACAGATCATCCAGACAGAAATTAATAAGGAAAAAAAAGCTTTAAATACACAATAGGCCAGATAGATTTAATTGATATTTATAGGACATTCCATTCAAAAACAACATATTACACTTTCTTCTCAAGTGCACATGGAACATTCTCCAGGATAGATCACATCTTGGGTCACAAATCAAGCATCAGTTAATTTAAGAAAACTGAATTCATATCAAACATCTTTTCTGACCACAATGCTATGAGATTAGAAATGAATTACATGGAAAAAAACGTAAAAAACACAAATACATGGAGGCTAAACAATACGTTACTAAATAACCAAGAGATCACTGAAGAAATCAAAAAAGGAAATAAAAAAACACCTAGAGAAAAAATGACAATGAAAACACGATGATTGAAAACCTATGGGATGCAGCCAAAGCAGTTCTAAGAGGGAAGTTTATAGCAATACAATCCTACCTCAAGAAACAACAAACATCTCAAATAAACAACCTAACCTTACACCTAAAGGAAGTAGAGAAAGAAGAACAAACAAAACTCAAATTTACTGAAAGGAAAGAAACCCTAAAGATCAGAGCAGAAAAAAATGAAATAGAAACCGAGAAGACAATAGCAAAGATCAATAAAACTAAAAGCTAGTTCTTTGAGAAGATAAACAAAATTGATAAACCATTAGCCAGACTCATCAAGAAAAAGAGGGAGAGGACTGAACTAAATAAGATAAGAAATGAAAAAGGAGAAGCTACAACAGACACCACAGAAATACAAAGCATCCTAAGAGACTACTACAAGCAACACTATGCCAATAAAATGGACAACCTGGAAGAAATGGACAAATTCTTAGAAAAGTATAACCTTCCAAAACTGAACCAGGAAGAAACAGAAAATATGAGCAGACCAATCACAGGTAATGAAATTGAAATTGTGATTAAAAATCTTCCAATAAACAAAAGTCCAGGACCAGATGGCACCACAGGTGAATTCTATCAAACATTTAGAGAAGAGCTAAGACCCACCCTTCTCAAACTCTTCCAAAAATTTACAGAGGAAGGAATATTCCCAAACACAATCTATGAGGTCACCATTACCCTGATACCAAAACCAGATAAAGATACTACAAAAAAAGAACATTACAGACCAATATCAGTGATGAACATAGATGTAAAAATCCTCAACAAAATACTAGCAAGCAGAATCCAACAATACATTAAAAGGCTCATGCACCATGATCAAGTGGGATTTATCCCAGGGATACAAGGATTCTTCAATATACGCAAATCAAACAATATGATACACCATATTAACAAATTGAAGAAGAAAAAACATAGGATCATCTTAATATATGCAGAAAAAGATTTTGACAAAATTCAATACCCATTTATGATAAAAACTCTCCAGAAAGTGGGCATAGAGGGAACCTATCTCAACATAATTAAGGCCATATATGGCAAACCAACAGCAAACATCATTCTCAATGGGAAAAACTGAAAGCATTTCCTCTAAGATCAGGAATAAGACAAGGATGTCTACTCTCACCACTATTATTCAACAAAGTTTGCAAGTCCTAGCCATGGCAATCAGAGAAGAAAAGAAATAAAAGGAAGGCAAATGGGAAAAGAAGTAAAACTGTCACTGTTTGCAGAGGACATGATACTATACATAGAGAATCCTAAAGATGCTACCAGAAAACTACTAGAGATAATCAATGAATTTGGTAAAATTGTCAGATACAAAATTAATGCATGGAAATCTCTTGCATTCCTATACACTAATGATGAAAAATCTGAAGGAGAAATTAAGGAAACACTCCCATTTACCACTGAAATGAAAAGAATAAAATACCAGGAATAATCTTACCTAGGGAGACAAAAGACCTGTATGCAGAAAAGTATAAGACATTGCTGAATGAAATTAAAGATGATACAAACAGATGAAGAGATACACCATGTTCTTGGATTGGCAGAATCAATATTGTGAAAATGACTATACTACCCAAAGGAATCTACAGATTCAATGCAATCCCTATCAAATTTACCAATGCCATTTTTTACAGAATTAGAACAAAAAATCTTAAAATTTGTATGGAGATGCAAAAGACCTCGAATAGCCAAAGTGGTCTTGAGGGAATAAATGGAGCTGGAGGAATCAAGCTCCCTGACTTCAGACTATACTACAAAGCTACAGTAATCAAGACAATATGGTACTGGCATAAAAACAGAAATATAGATCAAAGAAACAGGATAGAAAGCCCAGAGATAAACCCACACACCTATGGTCAACTAATTTATGACAAAGGGGACAAGGATATACAATGGAGAAAAGACAGTCCCTTCAATAAGTGGAGCTGGAAAAACTGGACATCTACATGTAAAAGAATGAAATTAGAACACTCCCTAACACCATACACAAAAATAAACTCAAAATGGATTCTAGACCTAAATGTAAGACCTGACACTATAAAACTCTTAGAGGAAAACATAGGAAGAACACTCTTTGACATAAATCACAGCAAGATCTTTTTTGAACCACCTCCTAGAGTAATGGAAATAAAAACAAAAGGGACCTAATGAATCTTAAAAGCTTTTGCAAAGCAAAGGAAACTACAAACAAGATGAAAAGACAACCCTCGAATGGGGGGGGGATATTTTCAAAAGAATCAATGGACAAAGGATTAATCTACAAAATATATAAACAGCTCATGCAGCTCAATATTAAAATAACAAACAACCCAATCCAAAAATGGGCAGAAAACTTAAATGGACATTTCTCCAAAGAGGACATACAGGTCACCAAGAAGCACAGAAAAAGCTGCTCAACATCACTAATTATTAGAGAAATGCAAATCAAAACTGCAATGACGTGTCACCTCACACCATTTAGAATGGGCATCATCAGAAAATCTACAAACAACAAATGCTGGAGAGGGTGTGGAGGAAAGGGAACCTTCTTGCACTGTTGGTGGGAATGTAAATTGATACAGTCACTATGGAGAACAGTATGGAGATTCTTTAAAAAACTAAAATTAGAATTACCCTATGAACCAGCAATCCCACTACTGGGCATATACCCAGAGAAAACCATAATTCAAAAAGACACATGCACCCCCATGTTCATTGCAGCACTGTTTACATTAGCCAGGACACAGAAGCAACCTAAATGCCCATCAACAGTCAAATGGATAAAGAAGATGTGGTACATATATACAATGGAATATTACTCAGCCATTAAGAGGAACAAAATTGAGTCATTTGTAGAGACATGGATGGATCTAGAGACTGTCATACAGAATGAAGTAAGTCAATGAGAAAAACAAATATCGTATATTAACGCATATATGTAGAACGTAGAAAAATGGTACAGATGAAACGTTTTGCAGGGCAGAAATTGAGACACAGATGTACAGAACAAATGTATGGACACCAAGAGGGGAAAGTGGAGTGGGGGGTGGTAGTATGATGAATTGGAGATTAGGATTGACATGTATACACTAATATGTATAAAATGGATAACTAATAAGAACTTGCTGTATAAAAAAATAAAATAAAATATTAAAAAAAGGTAAAAAAAAAAAAAACTCCAAATGATTGAAGACCTAAATATAAGACCAGACACTACAAAATTCTTAGAGGGAAACATAGGAAAAACACATTTTGACATAAACCACATTAAGATCTTTTATGACCCATCTCCTAGAGTAACAGAAATAAAAACAAAAATAAAGAAATGGGAATTAAACTTAAAAGCTTTTGCACAGCAAAGGAAACCATAAACAAGACAAGAAGACAACACTCAGAATGAAACAAAAAATCCAATTAAAAAATGGGAGGAAGACCTAAATAGACATTTCACCCAGGGAGACATACAGTTGGCCTACAGACACATGAAAAGTTTTTCAACATCACTAATTATTAGAGAAATGCAAATCAAAACTACAATGAGGTATCACCTCACGCTGGTCAGAATGGCCATTATCAAAAAAATCTAGAAACTGTAAATGTTGTAAAGGGTGTGGTGAGAAGGGAGCCTTCTTGCACTGTTGGTGGGAATGTTAATTGATACAGCCACTATGGAGAACAGTATGGAGATTCCTTGAAAAACTAAAAATAGAACTACCATATGACCCAGCATTCCCACTACTGGGAATATGTCCTGAGAAAACTATAATTCAAAAAGAGGTGTGTACCACAATGTTCATTGCAGCACTGTTTATGATAACCAGGAGATGGAAACAACCTAAGTGTCCATCATCAGATGAATGGATAAAGAAGATGTGGCACATATATACAATGGAATATTACTCAGCTATAAAAAGAAACATAAAAATTGAGTTATTTGTAGTGAGGTGGATGGATCTAGAGTCTGTCATATAAAGTAAGTCAGAAAGAGATAAACAAATACCATATGTTAACACGTATATATGGAATCTAAAAAAAAAAAAGGTACTGTAGAATCTAGTTGCATGGCAGGAATAAAGATGTAGACGTAAAGAATGGACTTGAGGACACTGGGAGGGGGAAGGGTAAGCTGGGGTGAAGTGAGAGTAGCATCGACATATATACACTACCAAATGTAAAATAATTAGCTAGTGGGAAGCAGCAGCATAGCACAGGGAGATCAGCTTGGTGCTTTGCGAGCTAGAGGGGTGGGATAGAGAGATGGGAGGGAGGCTCAAGAGGGAGGGGATATGGGGACATATGTATGTATATGGCTGATTCACTTTGGTGTACAACAGAAACTTACACAGTATTGTGAAACAATTATACTCCAATAAAGGTCTATTAAAATAATAATAATAACGAAATAAAATATACTGGAATATGATCAATTATTCATGTTAAATGACTCAAGTGATTGCCTATGAATGCTCAGAGGATCATAATAGTTTGCTTATGTTTGAATAATTGCTCTCTGTATGTACTCAGTTTTCTCACATATAAAATGGGGATAATAATGGTACCTACCTTATAAAGTTGTGATGAAAATTAGAAGAGTTAAAATATGTAAAATTGTTGATACACTGCCTAGCCCATGATGTTAAAAACCATCAAAATGTTAGCTATTGTTGTTACGACAGGTATGTGGTAATAGAAAAGAGACAGTGCTTTAGGAAATTTATTAAATAATTGGATATGATGTTAAAAAATGTACTGGAAAAATAATTTTAAAAATTGTACTACATATCACATTTTATATTCAGCTTTTATTTCTTAAAAATGTTGTTCTGATGGCTTTGAATATATTGATAGTTTACTTCCTGAAATGCTCAACCTGCTTGTATCAGCACTTTCTACACTTCCTCTCTGTGACCAAGGAAGAAGTGTGCATCTCCTACCAAACGCCAGTGTCTCTACATGTACTCTGAGGTTCATTCTTTCTTACCTTTACAGGGACAACACTCCTTTATTTTTTCTGCTACATCTTCAATCTCAAATGATTATTTCCATGGTTTTTCCCATTTATGAAAAATATGATACCAGAAGACCCTCACTGGTCCAAAGTTTCATCCAGTTACTTCTCTGTCTCTCTGCACATCTCATTAGACCCAGTCAGTTCCTCCTTCAAATACTTGCTCTCTGCTCTTAGCCTCTTGGACATACATGTTCCTGATTTTTCCATACATACTTCTTCACTTTTTAAAAGAATAATTATGTTTTTACCTCCTGTTTCCACTTTTTAAATGTACATTTCTAGCACAATCTGCTTTTCTTATCACTAGACTCAAATATTCATCTCCTATTGTCATCTTCCTTTAGATGCTTCACTCTCATTTCAGATATGATCTATCTACACTGAAATCTTCTCTGCCTAACACCACACCTCACAGACATATGCTAGACACTAAGTAGTACATATACATGCCATACATGTAGACACAATACATAATCAACATACAAAACTTACGAATACATGCAAGATAAGTAGGGTCTCTGGCCTCTAAATTGAGATTTTGAGTTTAATATGGAAAAACAATATTATATATAGTCACCATTAGTTTAAAAAGTGCTAAGTAGAGGAATTAAAGGATACTTGAGAAAGAGAAACAGAGCTAGAGGAATCTGGCTCCCTGACTTCAGACTCTACTAGAAATCTACAGTAATCAAAACAGTATGGCACTAGCACAGAAACAGAAATATAGATCAGTGGAACAGGATAGAAAGTTCAGAAATAAACTCACGCACCTATGGTCAATTAATCTATGACAAAGGGGGCAAGACTGTACAATGAAGAAAAGACATTTTCTTCAATAAATGGGAAAACTGGACATCTACATGTAAAACAATAAAAGTAGAAAATTCTCTAGCTCCATACAAAAAAATAAACCCAAAGTGGATTAAAGACCAAAATGTAAGACTGGATACTATAAAACTCTTAGAGGAACATAGGCAGAACACTCTTTGACATAAATTGCAGCAATATCTTTTTCAACCCATCTCTTAGAGTAATAGAAATAAAAACAAAAATATATAAATGAGATCTAATTAAACTGAAAAGCTTTTGCACAGCAAAGGAGATCATAAACAAAACAAAAAGACAACCCACAGAAGGTAAACAATGCTACCGACAAGGGATTCATCACCAAAATATACAAACAACTCATGCAGCTCAATATCAAAAAAATAAACAACCCAATCAAAAATGGGCCGAAGACCTAAATAGACATTTCTCCAAAGAAGACATACACATGGACAAGAGGCACCTGAAAAGATGTTCAGTGTAACTAATTATTAGAGAAATGTAAATCAAAACTACAATAAGGGCTTCCCTGGTGGAGCAGTGGTTGAGAGTCCACCTGCTGATGCAGGGGACGCGGGCTCGTGCCCCGGTCCAGGAAGATCCCACAAGCCGCGGAGCGGCTGGGCCCGTGAGCCATGGCCACTGGGCCTGTGCGTCCGGAGCCTGTGCTCCTCAACGAGAGAGGCCGCAACCGTCAGAGGCCCATGTACCGCAAAAAAAAACACAAAAAAAAACCTACAATAAGATATCACCTCACACCAGTCAGAATGGCCATCATCAAAATATCTACAAACAATTAATGCTGAAGAGGGTGTGGAGAAAAGGGAGTCCTCCTACACTGTTGGTGCGGAATATAAATTGGTACAGCCACTATGGCGAACAGTATGGAGATTCCTTAAAAAACAAAAAATAGAGCTATCATAAGATTCATCAATCCCACTCCTGGGCATATATATGGAGGAAAACATGGTTCAAAAGTGCCCAACATTCATTGCAGTGCTGCTTGCAATAGCCAAGACATGGAAGCAACCTAAATGTCCATTGACAGATGAATGGATAAAGAAGATGTGGTACATATATACAATGAAATATTACTCAGCCATTAGAAAAAGTGAATTAATGCCATTTGCAGTAACATGGATGGACCTGGAGATTATCATACTAAGTGAAGTCGGACAGAGAAAGACAAATATACGATGTCGCTTACATGAGGAATCTATGTTTAAAATAGATAACCAACATGGACCTACTGTATAGCACAGGGAACTCTGCTCAATATTCTGTAATAACCTAAATGGGAAAAGAATTTGAAAAAGAATAGGTATATGTATATGTATAACTGATTCACTTTGCTATACACCTGAAACTAACACAACATTGTGAATCAACTATAGTCCAATATAAAATAAAAATTAAAAAGTAAATAATTAAATTAAAGATACTATGGCAAAATTATCTAGTATGGGGTCAGGCACTGTTCATGGAATGCTTTCCAGAGGAAGTTCTATTTAAACTTGTTTGTGCTATATTGAAATTAATTAATAAGGTTAACTTAATAATAGTATATCAAACTTTGTACTTAAAAAGTAGAAACTACAGCATTTATAGACTTGTGAATTTTTAAAGTTGATTATTTTTTTAAGAAGCAACAAATAAAATCTCAATAAGTTTCCAAATATACACATAGGATATATTCTTACCAGAAAAGCAAAACTATGATTAAAAATAATCTCAGTAGACCACTGAAATGTAGACATTTTTACAAATTTTACTAGGTTAAAAATCACTAATCGCAATGGAAATTTAAAATTAAAACTCTAATGATAGTACTAAGAAGATTAAAATGATAGGAAACATTACATATATGCTAGAAGTTTTTAAAGAAATGTTTATAAAATAGGCAATGTTTCTTGATAAAAAGCAATCTGACTTATCTATCTCAAGGAGAAGTAGAAAATTTGGAAAAATAAATTGCGTGTGAAAAATTTGTTGAAAAAATTCTGAGAAAGATTAATTTTTTTTACAGTAGTGAAAAGTACTTTTCCTACATCTCTATCACCTGGAACTATAATCATGATTTGGGGAATATGAGGGACAGGTCCATTCCTAACTTTTACAGGACAGAAACAATAGTACAAATCAAGTCCTCTCTGCTAACTATATGTTTAAATATGTAAAATATAAAAATAAAGATAGCCAACTGGAAAATAAGATATGGTATGCCTCTACCCACAACAGATAAACTTTCTAATATAGGTACATGAAACTAGAATGTTCTATAACTGAAAATTGGCAAAATATCCAAGACAATTGAAATTGATACTGCACATGCTGGGTGTTGATGGCTGCAGTGTTTATAGGAAAAATAAAATAATAAAGGCAAAATTTTACATTTTTCAAAAAACCTATATGATTTTTACTCCATATATTTATGACTGTTGCTTCCATTTCAGCAAAACCACTAGTTAGGTTGTTTAAGTCAAGATTTTCACATAAATGTACTGATCTTGTTATTAAACAAGACAACATTTCTTGAGGTATTGCAGTTCTTGGTTATTTTTAAAAATTTTTTATTATAAATTGCTATTATATTCCTCAAATTTTTACTTTTTAATGAAATTATAACTATGGTACTTAATTTTCTTTTTCTGTAAAGTTTTTCAGTGTGACATAATACCCCCAAAAAAGGAAATAAAACCTAAAAATAGCAACATTTTTCAGTTGACTAATATCACTCTTCTTTTGAAATTTAGAAAAATTATTTTTTCTAAAAATTTTATCTTCTCCAAAGTGAAATAGCCAGACTTAAATTAGTTTGCTTTCATTTCTTTGTAAGCCATGCCAGAAAATTGTAGATAGCACAAGTTCAAAATTAATTTGATTTTCTGCCAAAGATCACAATTGACTTCTAGTATATCTTGCAACATATACATTATATTAAATCAAATTGTTTCTACAGAATTTACATACCATTACCATTGTGTGTCCAAGAGCAGTTTAAAGGTAAAATTTTGTATGTGCTTCACAAGATATTTCATCTTTGGGCAGATTCCAAAAGCATCATGTATAATATTTGAATTTTTCAAAGAATATCATTGCTATTAGCTCAATAGCACAAACAATAGATTGTACATAGAAAAATAAAGCATTTGATTTTCAGTCAAAATTCTAGCTTGCACATTTTTTCTTTGTTCTTGACAATATTTAAAGTGTTCAAATAAAGCTAAAGTTTTAATTTTTTGAAAAAATTTTGGAAAAAACTTAAATGTTAAATATTTTTATAAAATAAAATAATTCACAGTTCTTGTATTTAAGAATCTATCTAGTTGCAATATAAAAATTGGTATCATGCCTTATTCCTGTTACTTGTAGAATACATATATACAAATTTGAGAAAAATATGAGTTTTTAATATCATAGAATATCTTTCAGTCACCATGTCCACTGTTGAACACTATTAGGACACACTGACCTGTATGTGAGGAACACACAGAGAAGCAAGAAGATGGAAACTTGCCCCTTCTGGGAAGTGATTATGCCAGAATCTATGGTACTCATGCTCTCTAAGAGAAAGGATATAGCAAGTTAATACATCTAAGCCCTTCTGTTGCTTAAAATTTTATTGTTCTGTAATGGACAGTGGTGAAATTCACACACCTTAGGGGCATTCCTCTACAGTCACCTTTTGCTTTGAGCATTAGTGTGAGAGGTGTAGAGAAATGTCTCATTGATACTGAGTGATGTTTGTGTCATGGGGGGCCCTCTTGCCCAGGCCTTGGAGTGGTAATGAGGAATCTAAGAGAAAATGCCATTATCTTGAAGATGAAACATTAAAAGAAATAGAGAGAATTGGGTCTTTGATGATGTCATCGAGCCCCTGAAATAATCACCTCTAGAGCATACCTACCTCCAGAATTCTTATGTGAGAAACTAAAAGTCCATTGATTTAGGCCACTTTTAGTTAGCATATCAGTCAGGATTTGAAGAGCAAGTCAGAAACTGCTTTCTGTATTTCAGGAATAAAGAATTTAATGTAGAAATTACAAAAGCATTTAAATATGTGGGAAATGGAAGTCTAGAAAGTCACAGTTTAACATAATCTGAAAAGTTGAAATGTGAGGTTCTTAGCATTCACAGGGCAGTTGCCACAATTCTTAAGAATCTGTAGAAGTTTCCACCAAGTGCCTAGATAACATCAACAAATCAGATGTCCTAAACAGCTTGGTGGTAAATGACTGGAAATGTCCTGCCTATCCATTCATCTGGCTATACTGCCTTCAGAGAAAAAAAGCCTTTGTTCCTTTTCAGCTTCTAAACCTCACACAGCAGCCTCTCATTAGAAAAATCTGACCTGTAACCAGTGCGGAAGGCGACCCTGGGTAACATGTCTTGGATGCTGCTCTTTGGGATCCACAGGAGAGAGTGTACATGAAGGCTGTCATATTGCAGGTTGACTGCAGACAATTCAACATGTTTGGGTTTTCTTTCATTTGCAGGAAAAAGTGCCCCATCAGAGCACTAGAAGTATTCAAATTAAATGAAGGAAAAATAAATGACAATTTATTTTTTAAGAATGTCTAACATAGTTATAAAATTAAAATATTTAAATGTCATAGTGTTTTATTTACATACAATATGCTGAAGCTATAAATATTTGACAATCCATGATGGAAAAGATCCCTTGATACAACATTAATTAAATTCAATAATATTAAATTGGTTTTTATATGTTTACTATGTATTCACCTGTATTTTCTAAATTATTCAAAATAAACGTGTTATATTTTAAGAAGTTTATTGGGTGGGAGGAATTAATTTTTTATCCTACTTGCTTTTGTTACAATGACATGCTTCTGAAATTATATTAGGACTAATTTGTATCTTGAAAATGCTTAATAGGGCTTCCCTGGTGGCGCAGTGGTTGAGAGTCCGCCTGCCGATGCAGGGGACACGGGTTCGTGCCCTGGTCCGGGAAGATCCCACATGCCGCGGAGCGGCTGGGCCCGTGAGCCATGGCCACTGAGCCTTCACATCCGGAGCCTGTGCTCCGCAACGGGAGAGGAAAAAAAAGCTTAATAAATTGTTTACACTATTATGTGCTCCGCAACGGGAGAGGAAAAAAAAAGCTTAATAAATTGTTTACACTATTAATCTTTATAAATATTTTCTTAGGCATTGTGCCATACAAATGCACAACAGGTAAATACTCGAAAATAAAAAAATTTAAAAGCTAGACATTTATAACTTAAATAAACAAGACTATGTTACACATATTTTTAAACCTTTAATAACAACAAATAGGAAAACTTAGCACCTACTCTAAAGAACTATATTTTACGCTAAGATCATTTATTCAAAATTTATCAAATAAGTGCTGGCTGCATTTCAATGCACTTTATGCAAATAAAGCTGTAAATGTAGACAATGTCAAATTTCTGCATTTAACCTAATATGATGACTATATATATATAATATATATCTTGTACATATGTATGCATAATGAAACTGTAACAGTCCAAATTCCAAATTTAATAAATTCCAAAATATAAACATTAATAATATAATACAATAATAAAGAGTAAAAATTAACTTCAGTTCTAGTTTTCTAATTTCTAAGGTAGTTGGGTGACCATATAATTTACCACCCAAATAGGTAATGAAAATTCTGTTAAGAGAACATAATGGGTGCTGTTAATTATGGTGAGTTCTCAGTTTGAACCTGAGTTCTCAGTTTCAAACATGAATATATGGTCACTGTATGGATAGGAAATGACTTCATAGAAGAGGTGCTATTTAAAATGGATCTTGAAGACTGAATGTTGTAGGAAAACTTCCACGTGTGTAGAAGAGTCATTAACTTTCCAGGAAAAGAAGAAATCAGTCCCTTTCATGATGGCTCTTAAACACATATTAAAACCCAAATACATTACTTTGGAGGATGAAGACATTTAACAGTCATTAATACATTAGAAATAATGATTTATTTTTTCAGTTATTGTCATTTCCTGAATGCTGCAGCAGTGAAGAGAAGTTTATAGTTTTAATAAGGAGATACCATCGGCCAGAATTAAGCAGAGATCTTAGTTAGAGGACAACATGAGAACCCTGGATATACACAGAACATCAAAATAGGACAGGGGAAGAGATAAAAGACAAACTGTTACTTAACAGCTTTAAGTAAAGTTGAACCTAAGATTTATGAAAATGAATTTAAGAGTAAGAATATAAGTATGAATACTTAATATAAGAACAACAAAAATATGAGAGAGAAACCATTTTAAAAGAATTGGCTGAAATTTTAGAATAATTTAATAAAGAACTCTAGCATAGCAGATTTCTTTATTCCAGGTTTGAGTGCATACCAGGTTTTTTCTTTTTTTTATCCAAAATTTTCTTGGTCTCCTCCCATTGACTTCATGAATCCCAATTACTAAATCTATTGGTAAAATCTGGCAGTTTTTTTTCCTCTCTTGACATTAATAGGCCTACCTTAATTAAACTAAGTCATCCTAAATTTGTACCTCAACTACAGTGTTGAATAGAAGTGGAAACGGTGGCCATCCTTGCCTGTTCCTAATCTTAGTGGAAATCTCTCTATAGTTTTCCCATTATGTAATGGAAATAAATTAAAACATCTTAAAATAAGTGTGTTCCAAGGAAATTACTTTTGAGAATATTGAGGTCATGCAAGAAAACAGGAAAATGAACCTGATATACTGTTTACTCTTTATAGTCTACACACATCACAAAATAAATAATAAGATTGGCATTAGGTTTTCCATATATCTGTATTATGCAAAATGAGGAACAGCATCAATACCATTATTTGAGATTGTTGATTTTGGAGATTATTAAAGAAGATATACTCTTCCTCCAACTTCTTATTCAAACACTTTAATATAATGCTATTATTTGAAATAACAGATGCCAATCTATTATACCTCTAAAATTTTGTTTTGTTAATATTTAAACAATAAGTCACATGAAAAATGTAAATGAATTGGGAAGCAGCATACTGGGTTGAGGCCTCAGTGAGGCATACTTTGTGATTTTGCAACTATTTTTTAATGAGAACTCACTTGGGAAATTAATTCATTACAGCTGAACTCCAGTTATTCCATCTGTACAGTAAGTATCACTTGTGCCATGTTCATTTTCCCCATCCATTTGTCCAGTATATCATTTTGATAGGGAATGATAATAAGTTAACTATTTTTCTTTCATTTATTGAAAACTTGATGTCTTCCAAAAGTATAGACAAAGTTCTAGTTCTATTGCTTTGCATGCATTATATCAACCAGGAGAGATATTACGTTAAATTCTATTTTCATTTAAGTTTTATTTTTCAATCATAAGAGAGAAAGAAATACACACACATAAACATGATTTTATGTTGACAGCTATGAGTTTTAGTTAGGTTAGCCTAGATTATATTGTAATACACAAAACTCTCAAAACCTTAACAGTTGACACAACAAACATTTGTTTCTTCCTCATGTAACTTGCACACTGAGGGTTGCTTTGTTCATTGCACATTCTCTAGGACCAAGAGCAACTGAGACTTCATCTCGGCAGCCTCCCAGTTCACTGCCTTAGTGGGAAAGGGCCTCTGAGGGGTCTTGCACAAACTGATGCTCTGGCCAAGTAGTGACACATGCCATTCCCTACACCATTCACTGACTAGAATAGCACCCCATCTTACCACATGGGGCCCAGAAGTTTCAGCTTTCCTATGTCAGGTTGTGGTCAGAAGAAGAAGACCTGGATATCAGAAAGCACCTCTAAAAGTTCACATTAGGCAATCTGTTTACTCAGAAATTATAAATATGTTTGCTTCCATTAGCTTCAGATGCAACATTGTCAAGCTTGTTGAGTGATTCTAGCCGTTTGGTTATCATTAGAAAGATTGTTAAAATTAAAACTAGTTGTAATTAAATCAAACTAAACTGAAAATATATTATTTGGAAGTAAGCAGGGGTGAGAGTTCAGAGAGAATTAAAAAAAAAACTAGATTTATCTGGCACAGAAATTATAAACCAAATTTTTCAAATTAATCATTTAGCTATAAAGCCAGTGAACTTAGTCATTTGTTTCCAATCATTGACATTTCCTAAGCTACTGAATAATCTCCGGTTTTACACTACAGCATAAATCTACCATCTTCTTACAGCCTTCTCTACTAGAACTAATCTAATTCTCTTTAGTTATTCAGTCAAACATAGACACAGAACGATCTCTCTAAGCATCCTGTTTACTATCTTCTGAGTGTTCATTATGTGTCCTACATACAAGTTTTTTTCTTCTTACTTTTGATTGCTACTCTCCCCAGACTATAAATACTACATGGTCAGGGGCACCATCTGCCATGTTAGTCTTTGGAGCCTACCACACAATGATTGCCTTTTCCAATTCCTCTGTGTCTTTGGTGTCTGTAGCTCTGCTTTGGAACTTTGGACGCTTGATCACAAACTTTCCAGTATTCTCTCGATAGTGCTTATTGGATGCTAAATCATTAAATATTATTAAATATTCCATATAAGAGCATTAAATAAATTGTCCTCTGAAGACACAGCTAGAAATCAGAGGCTTGAATCCTAATGGTAATAATAATAGCAAATACTTATCTAGCACTTGCTACACACCAGATAATGAAGTTTTATGTATTTTAGTTCATTTGGCTCCAAACAATAACCTTTTGAGGCAAATACTATTGTTATGCTCATTTTACACATGAAGGAATTAAAAACAAAGAGTGAGCAATTGGCCCAAGATCAAATGGCTAATAAGTGGTAGAGCCAAATTCAACCTCAGGTAGTCCGACTCGAGACCCTGTGATTTTACTCATTAAGCTACATTGGAGTAACCATTTTCCCAGTTTTGTTTCCCTTTTGTAAAAAATTTTTAAAAAACATTGAGACCAAATGATCTTCAGATCCCACTTTCCATTTCATGTATCTATGAGTAAGGTAATGGAAATGGTTTTAAATTGCAAGCTTTTGGATACAAGAATCTTCACAATTTCTACTCAGATATAACTGACAGAGGTGACACAAATTTCACTCGTAATGCCCTGCGTTGTCTTAAGCTGTCATGTTATTATACCTCAAAGGCAAGGAAAAATTATAGGTGTTTAATAAAGGAGGTTTACTCATTGTAATTAATGAATAGCAAACATAAATTAGTTTCAAGAATGCCATGCCCAAATAAGTGGAATTGTCGCATGTTACAACCAAGAGAAAGTTGGAGTCAAAGGCATTTGAGGCAACCACTTATAACTACATCACAAATTTCTCTAAAAGTTCAAAACTTCTAAGTGCTTCTTTTTTAAGCACTTCAATGTCTTCAAGAAGCTGTTAGATATGGAATAAATTTCATAGTCAAATACATGTAAGAAATTTAGATTAGGCAAATTCCTTAGAATCTTTACTATGATGATAGAATCATATACTTGTCTTAGAAGGAACAGACTTTCCAACTTACTTTGGAAACCCTACTTCTCTCTTGAATTATCTTGTGTGAAACAAGCTTTAGGAAACACTGATTTTGGAGTTAAGGGAATATGACATCAAAAACAGTGGGTTCAATTTAAATGCCCCAAGAACTTTAAAGAAACAATAATATTGTAGCTCTCTTAATAATGTAACTTTCTGATCAAAAGTTTAATTTCTCTGTGGCCTGATATATGCTGCCAAAAATTATTAAATCTGTATATGTACATACATCTTTCTCCAATATATATATATGTAAAATTATTGTTATATTTTATATATATAACAAAATACAAACTCAGTTGACAAAACAATTACCTTTCTAAAATGTTTATGAACTACATGAATATCCATACTGGAAAACTCTCTTTAATGAATATATCCATGTCCTCAGAAGAATGTTTGATAAGGGTAAGGGTTGGAAAGACTCATGCTAGTTAGGGTAAAAATGTTCAGTGAAATGTTATCTTCACTTATTTTTCTCCCCAGGCTACAACTCTCTGCTATAAAGGTCAACAGTTATAGTCCTCAGTGGATTCTTATAATGTAGAATGAGGAAGTTTGAAACAATTTGTTCTGTCACCTCTTCCCGGAGAAACTGACATAATTTAATATGATGACTGTTCTCCTTTACCTCATTAAACTGGTAAAGGAGAGCCAGATAGAATCCTAAGTTATTTATGACCAACTACCTATAAAATATGAGTTTGGGATTTTAAACTCTACTTGCCACAACTGCCTTCCTATTCCCACCCACTAGCCAAAATCACCTATACACACATATAGAAAACCTGGAGCAAAATCCCTTCTAAATCAGCCAAAGCAAATGTAAATAAGCACATCACAGTTTAATATGTAACACCACCTTTAACTTTTAGCAAAACAATGATTTGAGGAGAGTTATTCTTTATATTGTCAAGGCTCAGAATCAATGGGTTACAAAAGAAGAAAAGAAAAAGTAAATATTCAAAGTATGAACAACAGGGCTTCCCTGGTGGCGCAGTGGTTGAGAGTCTGCCTGCCAATGCGGGGGACACAGGTTCGTGCCCTGGTCTGGGAGGATCCCACATGCCACGGAGCAGCTGGGTCCATGAGCCACAACTACTGAGCCAGCGAGTCTGGAGCCTGTGCTCCGCAATGGGAGGGGCCGCGACAGTGAGAGGCCCGTGCACTGCAATGAAGAGTGGCCCCTGCTTGCCACAACTAGAGAAAGCCCTCACACAGAAATGAAGATCCAACACAGCCAAAAATAAATGCATAAATAAATTAAAAAATATATATATAACACCACCTTTAACTTTTAGCAAAACAATGATTTGAGGAGAGTTATTCTTTATATTGTCAAGGCTCAGAATCAATGGGTTACAAAAGAAGAAAAGAAAAAGTAAACATTCAAAGTATGAACAAATAGTAAAAAAAAAAAAAAGAGAGAGATAAAAATTCTTCAAATAGGACTACAAGGTAGTGGCTGAGAACTTGGATTCTTAGAGGTTGACTACACAGATAGTAAGAGGTGTCTGCAAAGTATATTTTAGAGATTCGGAAACCAAAATGGGAGTCATCTCTAAGAGTGGCCAAGAAAACTAAACTGCTACATTTTCTTGGTTTTGCCTAGAATTAGTTTAAGCCCATGCTATGTAATGCTGATCCCTGGACATTGGAAGTTGTATATGTGTTTAATTGACTGAATTTTTGGAAAAAGAAATAATTTCCACTTAAAAGAACAGTTTATCTGACAAATATTTTTCAGAAGCTGAAATGTGTGTATGTATATATATATATATATATATATATATATATATATATACATGGCATATATATATATATATGTATATATATGTCAGTATAATTCAAACCCAGAAACAGAATGTAAAGAAACAAGAGACTTTTTTTAAGCAGATAGGACTATACTGAAAAGAAAAGGCTTATGTTTTACCAAGCTCCCTAGTGGAATAAATAAAATGGGCATAATAACAAAAATCTAATATATGTCAAGAAGTAGTGACATTCCATAGAATTTCTGATAAATCACCTTGTGATATTAAAAATCACAGCTTCCTAGGGTTTTATTACAGATAAATGGAGTGGATTATAAATACTTAGCCATAAACGTAATCTCCTTCATTTTGTAAAGTACTTACCAAACTTCTACATATGATTTTTCATTATACTTCTTTTCAGAAGTACTACTATGGAAGGATGTCATGGATGCTTATTTCAGATCTATCATATATAATCTTCTAATCTGCCAAATTTTTGAGAGTAAAAGTTGAGCTCATGTACAAGCTGACAAGAGGTGGTAATGAATCTAGGCTTTCTTGAAGGTTGTTAAAAGTTTAAGTCCCCCCATTGTGCAGATGCTCTCTGAATTGGCTTAGCAATTTTTATAATGACAACCACTGTCAGGCGAGAGGGTAAATTATTCAGTTCAACTGGGAATGTTGTCAGTAACAGTAAAAGGGTGCTAGAAATAGAAGTGGCCCTAGATAGTGTAGAAAGTGACTTGTGTAAACTTATCAAATCTCTTTGGAAATCCTGAGTTGTTTCATTTTCCCCCAGGTATGCTTTAAAATCATCACTTCTACTGATGATTACACTCCCATTACATAGAAAGTGAAGTGAAAAACTTATTCAGATTAGCTGAAATAGGAAAAAACCCAAACATGTCAATCTGGAGATTTTGGCCCTGACATCTCCATGTCTGACAACTCCTTATAAATGATATTACTACCAATTACTATTATTAGTAACAGTAGTACCAATACTACTATAAGTGTACTACATAGTTTAATGTGTATATCCATAAATGTCTAAAACTTTCAATTGTCTCTGGAAGTGGTCAAGCAAAATAGGTTGCCAATTTATTTTGGAATTTAGAAAATCATTTTCTCTAGGCAAGGAAAGGTCTAAGATTTAAGACAAGTTGCTCAAAATTTTATAGCTGACTGCAGTATTCCAAATGAATAGAACTGGAATTATGTTAGCCTTTGGTGTAAGCTGAGAGGCTAAGGGCAGTTTCAGAGAGTTGTTACGGTCATTTTTTATTTTATTTTTCTGTTTAATTTTATTTTTTGTCTTCTCAGTGTTTCCTTTTAAAATTTCTAATTTTAGAAATTTTGCCTAGAGACAAAAATTTAGACAAAATTTTGTCTAAAGACAAAAGCAAATTTCCATTGTCAGGAGAGAAATAGATTACTCAACAGCAACAAGGACAAGGGCCCAGGTAAATGCTAAGTTATACAAATTGAAGCTCCTGGAGATGGACAAGGAATGATAAACAATGAAAGAAAAGGATTTCAAGAACTATATCACACTGTCATTATTGAAGAACAGCACATATAGTTTAAAATAAAATTCCAGTAAACTTCTTTGCTATTCACTGCCTTAGGTCAAGATTCGTGTTGGAATCTGGCAGTGGGGTCTAGCTTACAGGTCGGGTTTCAGGGACATATCCTTGCTGTGACAATGAGAATGGATGCAGAGAGTTTGAGTCTGGTCTCCAATAATTGTGTATTTTGGGATGGAGCTCCATAGTGTTGACTTAGAAAACACCACTAATGGCTTAATTCTTATGATAAAGCTTTTTAAGCTGTGGGAATATAGAACAGAGTCAAGTACAGAACGTTTGTTCAAAGGCGGTGGGTAGTCTTAATAAGAGATGTATATTTCTGGTACAGCTAGTGCATGGTAACTCCCTCTGTTCAGAGATGTTATGCTCAAAATGTTCTATTGTAAGGTTAAGTTAAAGAAACATGCTGTTCCACCAAGATATGTTGAAAAGACATAAAACTCCAGGTAGCACTGACTTTTAGTCTACAATCTGAGGTAGAAGACTTTTTGCCTCTTTCTAGGTCACAGAGAAAGTCACTATAGCAACCAGAGACCTGAACTACAGCTACTTGATGTGTCAGGTGCCATTATCTGAAATGTCCTGGAGTTTACAAGGTCACTGTTAGATATGGAGAGCTGGGCATTAAGCCATGCCCTTTGTCTATACTGATTTGTAAACAAAGAGGGCATCAACCAAAGAGGGCATCTGCCTAGCAAACTGAGTCCAAGGCAGACAACACAGGGAGAAGCACTTTTTGTGATTCATTGTGTGGAACTGTTTAGTTACCTGCTCTCTGTCTCAGTAAACTGTAAACTCCACGAAAGTTGAGGCCATTCTAATTTATGCCCTATACAAAGCACAGCACTGAGCAGATTAAGAAGTGCTTAATAAATACTTCCTAAATAAATAAATTAATTTATCAACTGCCATAGTATACCTACCCACACATCCCCCAACTTGGGGAAGAGTGCCATAAAAAAAAAAAAATCAGATATAAAACCAGAAGCATCAGAGACCTTCAAGATGGTGCAGGAGTAAGACATGGAGATCACCTTCCTCCCCACAAATACATCAGAAATACAACTACATGTGGAACAACTTCTACAGAACACCTACTTAACTCTGGCAGAAGACCTCGGACTTCTGAAAAGGCAAGAAACTCCATATACCTGGGTAGGGTAAAAGAAAAAAGAAAAAACAAAGACAAAAGAATAGGGACAGGACCTGCCCCTATGAGAGTGAACTGTGAAGGAGGAAAAGTTGCCACACACTAGGAAGCCCCTTCACTGGTGGAGACAGGGGTTGGCAGGGATCAAGCTTCAGAGCCACAGATGAGAGTGCAGCAATAGGGGCACAGAGGGCAAAGCGGAGAGATTCCCTACAGAGGACAAGTGTCTACCAGCAATCACCAGCCTGAGAGGCTTGTCTGCTCACCCGCCAGGTCAGGTGGGAGCTGGGAGATGAGGCTCTGGTTTTGGAGGTCAGATCCCAGGGAAAGGACTGGGGTTGGCAGCATGAATACAGCCTGAAGGGGGCTAGTGGGCCACAGTTAGCAGGGAGGGAGTCCAGGAAAAAGTCTGGAACTCCCTAAGGGTCAAGAGACCATTGTTTCGGGGTGCATGAGGAGTGGGGATTCAGAGCACTGCCTAAACGAGCTCCAGAGATGGGCATGAGCCATGGCTATCAGCATGGCTGCAGCCACCAAGAAGCCTGTGTGCAAGCACAGGTCACTATCCACACCACCCCTCCCGGGAGCCTGTGCAGCTCACCACTGCCAAGGTCCCATGATCCAGGGACAACTTCCCTGAGAGGACACACGGCACACCTCAGGTTGTTGCAATGTCACACCAGTTTCTGCTGCCCTAGGCTCGCTCTGCATTCTATATCCCCCCCCCCCCCCCCCCCCCCCCACCCCCCCCCCCCCCCGCCCCCGGGCCTGAGTGAGCCAGAGCTCCCTAATCAGCTGCTATTTTAACTCCATCCTGTCTGAGGGAAGAACAGATGCCTTCAGGCGACCTACACACAGAGGCAGAGCCAAATCCAAAGCTGAACTCCAGGAGCTGTGAAAATAAAGAAGAGAAAGGGAAATTTCTCCCAGCAGCCTCAGGAGCTGCAGATTAAATCTCCACAATTAACTTGATGTACCCTGTATCTGTGGAATAACTGAATAGACAACAACTCATCCCAAATTTGAGGTGATGGATAGTGGGAACAACTGTAGACTTGGGGTTTGCTTTCTATATCTAATTTGTTTGTGCTTTTATGGTTATCTTACTTTAAAATTTAGAGTTTATTATCATTGGTAGATTTGTTTATTAATTTGGTTGCTCTCTTCCATTTTTTAAATATATATATATATATTTTTTTTTCCTTTTTCTATTTCTGTGAGTGTGCCTGTGTATGCTTCTTTGTGTGATTTTTGTCTGTATAGCTTTGCCTCTACCATTTGTCCTAGGGTCCTGTCTGTCAGGTTTTTTTTTTTGTTTGTTTGATGGTTATTTTTTTATATAGTTTTTAGTGCTTGTTATCATTGCTGGATTTGTTTTTTGGTTTGGTTGTTTTCTTCTTTCTTTCTTTCTTTTTTTTCTCCCTTTTCTTCTGAGCTGTGTGGCTGACAGTGCCTTGGTGATCCAGCAGGGTGTCCCACCTCTGCCTCTGAGGTGGGAGAGCCAAGTTCAGGACAACAGTCCACCAGAGACCTCCCAGCTCCACATAATATTAAATGGGAAAAGCTCCCCCAGAGATCTCCATATCAACTCTAAGACCCAGCTCCACTCAATGACCAGCAAACTACAGTGCTGGACACCCTATACCAAACCACTAGCAAGACAGGACCACAACACCAACAATTAGCAGAGAGGCTGCCTAAAATCATAATAAGGTCACAGACAACCCAAAACACACCACCAGACCGGGTCCTGCCCACCAGAAAGACAAGATCAAGCCTCATCCACCAGAACATAGGCACCAGTCCCTCCACCAAGAAGCCTACACAAACCACTGAACCAACCTTACCACTGGGAGCAACACCCAAAACAACAGGAACTACGAATCTGCAACCTGCAAAAAGGAGACCTCAAACACAGTTAGTTAAGCAAAATGAGAAGACAGAGAAACACAACGCAGATGAAGAAGCAAGGTAAAAACACACCAGAGCAAACAAATGAAGAGGAAATAGGCAGTCTACACAAAAAAGTATTCAGAGTAATCATAGTAAAGATGATCTAAAATCTTGGAAATAGAATGGACAAAATACAAGAAACGTTAACAAGTACCTAGAAGAGCTAGAGAGCAAACAAACAATGAACAACACAATAAATGAAATGAAAAATTCTCTAGAAGGAATCAATAGTAGAATAACTGAGGCAGAAGAACAGATAAGTGACCTGGAAGATAAAATAGTGGAAATAACTACCGCAAAGCAGAATAAAGAAAAAAGAATAAAAAGAATTGAGGACAGTCTCAGACACCTCTGTGACAACATTAAACACACCAACATTCGAATTATAGGTGGCCCAGAAGAAGAAGAGAAAAAGAAAGGGATTGAGAAAATATTTGAAAGGATTATAGTTGAAAACTTCCATAATATAGGAAAGGAAATAGTTAATCAAGTCCAGGAAGCACAGAGAGTCCCATAAAGGATAAATCCAAGGAGATAAACACCAAGACACATATTATTCAAACTATCAAAAATTAAATACAAAGAAAAAAATATTAAAAGCAGCAAAGGAAAAGCAACAAATAACATACAAGGGAATTTCCGTAAGGTTAAGAGCTGATCTTTCAGCAGAAACTCTGCAAGCCAGAAGGGAGTGGCAGGACATATTTAAAGTGATGAAACGGAAAAACCTACAACCAAGATTACTCTATGCAGCAAGGATGTCATTCGGATTCAATGTAGAAATTAAAAACTTTACAGAGAAGCAAAATCTAAGAGAATTCAGCACCACAAAACCAGCTTTACAAAAAATGCTAAAGAAACTTTTCTAGGCAGGAAATACAAGAAAGGAAAAGAGCTACAATAACAAACACAAAACAGTTAAGAAAATGGTAATAGGAACGTACCTATCGATAACTACCTTAAATGTAAATGGATTAAGTGCTCCAACCAAAACACATAGACTGGCTGAATGGATACAAAAACAAGACCCATATAATTGCTGCCTACAAGAGACCCCCTTCCAACTTAGGGACACATACAGACTGAAAGTGAGGGGATGGAAAAAGATATCCCATGCAAATGGAAATCAAAAGAAAGCTGGAGTAGCAATTCAGACAAAATAGACATTAAAACAAAGATTATGACAAGAGACAAAGAAGAACACTAAATAATGATGAAGGGATCAATCCAAGAGGAATATATAAAAATTGTATATATTTATGCACCCAACATAGGAGCACCTCAATACATAAGGTAAATACTAACAGCTGTAAAAGGGGAAATCGACAGTAACACAATCATAGTAGGGGACTTTAACATCCCACTTTCACCAATGGACAGATCATCAAAAATGAAAATAAATAAGGAAACACAAGCTTTAAATGATACATTAAATAAGATGGACTTCACTGATATTTATAGGACATTCCATCCAAAGACAACAGATAATGCTTTCTTCTCTACTGCTCATGGAACATTCTCCAGGGTAGATCGTATCTTGCATCAGAAATCAAGCCTTGGTAAATTTAAGAAAAATTAAATTATATCAAGTATCTTTTCTAACCACAACACTATGAGACTAGATATCAATTAGAGGAAAAAATCTGTAAAAAAAACAAACACATGGAGGCCAAACAATACACAATTAAATAAATAAGAGATCACTGAAGAAATCAAAGAGGAAATCAAAAAATACCTAGAAAAAAATGACAATGGAAACACAGCGACCAAAAACTTATGGGATGCAGCAAAAACATTTCTAGAGGGAAGTTTATAGCAATACAGTTCTACCTCAAGAAACAATAAACATCTTGAATAAACAACCTAACTTTACACCAAAAGCAATTAGAGAAAGAAGAACAAAAAAACCCCAAAGTTAGCTGAAGGAAAGAAATCATAAATATCAGATCAGAAATAAAGGAAAAAGAAATGAAGGAAAAATAGCAAAGATCAATAAAACTAAAAACTGGTTCTTTGTGAGATTAACCATTAGCCATACTCAACAAGAAAAAAAAGGGAAAAGACTCAAATCAATAGCATTAGAAATGTAAAAGGAGAAGTAAAAACTGACACTGCAGAAATACAAAGGATCATAAGAGATTACTACAAGCAACTATATGCCAAAAAAATGGACAACCTGGAAGAATTGGAAAAATTCTTAGAAAAGCACAACCTTCCGAGACTGAATGAGGAAGAAATAGAAAATATAAACAGACAAATCACAAGCACTGAAATTGAGACTGTGATTAAAAATTTTCCAACAAACAAAAGCCCAAGACCAGATGGCTTCACAAGTGAATTGTATCAAACTTTTAGAGAAGAGTTATCATCTATCCTTCTCAAACTGTTCCAAAATATAGCAGAGGGAGGAACACTCCCAAAGTCATTCTATGAGGCCACCGTCACCCTGATACCCCAACCAGGCAAAGATGTCACAAAGAAAGAAACCTACAGGCCAATATCACTGATGAACATACATGCAAATACCCTGAAAAAAATACTAGCAAGCAGAATCCAAAGCACATTAAAAGGATCATACACCATGATCAAGTGGGGTTTATCCCAAGAATGTAAGGGTTCTTCAATATATGCAATCAACATGATAAACTATATTAACAAATTGAAGGAGAAAAAACATATGATCATCTCAATAGATGCAGAAATATCTTTTGACTAAATTCAATACCCATTTATGAAAAAAAAATCTCCAGAAAATAACCATAGAGGGAACTAACCTCAACATAATAAAGGCCATATATGACAAACCCACAGCCAACATCATTCTCAATGGTGAAAAACTGAAAGCATTTCCTTTAAGATCAGGAACAAGATGAGGTTGTCCACTCTCAACACCTTTATTCAACATAGTTTTGGAAGTTTTAGCCACAGCAATCAGAGAAGAAAAAGAAATAAAAGGAATCCAAATCGGAAAAGAAGAAGTAAAGCTGTCACTGTTTGCAGATGAGATGATACTATTCATAGAGAATTCTAAATATGCTACCAGGAAACTACTAGAGCTAATCAATGAATTTGGTGAAGTAGCAGGATACAAAGTTAATGCACAGAAATCTCTTTAATTCCTATACACTAAACATGAAAAACCTGAAAGAGAAATCAAGTAAACACTCCCATTCCCATTGCAACAACAGAATAAAATATCTAGGAATAAACCTACCTAAGGAGACAAAAGATCTGTATGCAGAAAACTATAAGACACTGATGAAAGAAATTAAAGATGATACAAACAGATGTTGAGATATAACATGTTCTTGGATTGGAAGAATCAACACTGTGAAAATGACTACTACCCACAGCAATCTACAGATTCAATGCAATCCCTATTAAACTACCACTGGCATTTTTCACAGAACTAGAACAAAAAATTTCACAATTTGTATGGAAACACAAAACATCCCAAATAGCCAAAGCAATCTTGAGAAATAAAAATGGAGCTGGAGGAATCAGGCTCCCAGACTTCAGACTATACTACAAAGCTACAGTAATCAAGACAGTATGGTACTGGCACAAAAACAGAAAGATAGATCAATGGAACAGGATAGAAAGCCCAGAGATAAACCCACGCACATATGGTCACCTTTTTTTGATAAAGGAGGCAAGAATATACAATGGAGAAAAGACAGCCTCTTCAATAAGTGGTGCTGGGAAAACTGGACAGCTATATGTAAAAGAATGAAATTAGAACACTACCTAACACCATACAAAAAAAGTAAACTCAATCGATTAGAAGCCTAAATGTAACACCAGACAGTATAAAACTCTTAAAGGAAAACATAGACAGGACACTCTATGACATAAATCACAGCAAGGTCCTTTTTGATCCACCTCCTTGAGAGAGGGAAATAAAAACAAAAATAAACAAATGGGACCTAATGAAATTTAAAAGCTTTCGCACAGCAAAACACACCATAAACAAGATGAAAAAACAACCCTCAGAATGGGAGAAAATATTTGTAAATGAAGCAAATGACAAAGGATTAACCTTCAAAATTTAGAAGCAACACATGCAGCTCAATAGAAAAAAAAAAAAACAAAAAAAAAAACCCAGTCCAAGAATGGGCAGAAGACCTAAATAAACATTTCTCCAAAGAAGATATACAGATTGCCAACAAACACATGAAAGGATGCTCACCATCACTAATCATTAGAGAAATGCAAATCAAAACTACAATGAGCTATCACCTCACACCAGTCAGAATGGCCATTAGCAAAAAATCTACAAGCTATAAATGCTGGAGAGCGTGTGGAGAAAAGGGAACCTTCTTGCACTGTTGGTGGGAATGTAAATTGATACAGCCACTATGGAGAACAGTATGGAGGTTCCTTAAAAAACTGAAAATAGAACTACCATATGACCCAGCAATCCCACCAGTGGGCATATATCCTGAGAAAACCATAATTCAAAAAGAGTCATGTTGGGCTTCCCTGGTGGCACAGTGGTTAAGAATCCACCTGCCAATGCAGGGGACATGGGTTCATGCCCCGGTCCGGGAAGACCCCACATGTCTCAGAGCGGCTAGGCCTGTGAGCTACAACTACTGAACCTGCGCGTCTGGAGCCTGTGCTCCACAACGGGAGAGGCCATGACAGTGAGAGGCCCGCGCACCACGATGAAGAGTGGCCCCCGCTTGCTGCAGCTGGAGAAAGCCTTCGCACAGAAATGAAGACCCAACACTGCCAAAAATAAATATAAAATAAATTAATTAATTTAAGAAAAAGAGTCATGTACCACAATGTTCATTGCAGCTCTATTTACAATAGCCAGGACATGGAAGCAACCTAAGTGTCCATCGACAGATTAATTGATAAGGAAGATGTGGCACATATATACAAGGGAATATTACTCAGTCATAAAATAAAAGGAAATTGAGTTATTTTTAGTAAGCTGGATGGACCTAGAGACTGTCATACAGAGTGAAGTAAGTCAGAAAGAGAAAAACAAATACCATATTCTAACACATATATATAGAATCTAAAAAAAGAAAAAAAAAATGTGCTGAAGAACCTAGGAAGAGGACATGAAAAAGACGCAGACGTAGAGAATGGACTTGAGGAAATGGGGTGGGGGAAGGGTAAGCTGAGGCAAAGTGAGAGAGCGGCATGGACATATATACACTACCAAATGTAAAATATATAGGTAGAGGGAAGCAGCCGCCTAGCACAGGGAGATTAGCTTGGTGCTTTGTGACCACCTAGAAGGGTGGGATAGGGAGGATGGGAGGGAGATGCAAGAGGGAGGAGATATGGTGATATATGTTTATGTATAAATGATTCACTTTGTTATAAAGCAGAAACTAACACACTGCTGTCAAGCAATTATACTCCTAATAAATATGCAAAAAAGAAAAAGAAAAGAAAACCAGGAGCATCTAGAACTGTGATAATTTCCAACTTATGTCTAATGTGAAATTATTATGACATAAATGTATAAGGTTGTAGGCATTATAAAGTCCAGAGCTAACTTGAGAGATTTATAATTCCTCTAGTTTGGAAAGCAGAAGTGTGACTACTTAGGCCATTGGAAGGCTATGAATAATTTCCAGTCCTGGAATAAGGCAATGTATAAATGCAATACATTACAACACTCAAATATTCATTTAATCAGCAACTATTTGAATAGCTCTTATCCTAGATTTGGTGGATGCAATAGTGAATGGGATAAAGAGAGGAAGAGAGAAAACAAAGAAACAAGAAACCAAGCAAATGAGATAATATCAGATATTGAAAGGCGCCATGGGAAAAAAATATATTGGGTAATGAATTCAGAGGAAGGGGAAGTACTAAATGGTCTATTTTAGATTAGATAGTGGTGGACGGCTTCTTGAAGGAAGTGCCTTCTTCAGATATGAACAAGAATTTACTAGCGCTGAAAAGATCTGGGGGACACCATTCCAGGCAAAAGAAACAACATGGGTAAAGGCTCTCAGAAGGGAGTGTGTGTGATGTGAGCAAAGGACCAGGAGAGAAAAGGAGTCTAGAGCATAAAGAGCAAGAGGGAGAGTGAAGTGAGACAAGGTCAGAGAAGGAGGAGGCCTTGGATCCTAAAGGATTTGCACACCATGACAATTTGGATGTTATTCTGACCCCAGTGGAAATCCATGAGGTGTTTTCAGCATCAGTAAGGTTATAATAAACCATCATGGCTATTATAAGAGGAAGGTACCTATTCTTGTCATGAATGCTGAATGAACACATTGTGTATAAACTTCAGACATCATTAATAATGATGTTGCTAGAGCTTTTGCCTCTTTTCAATGCTACATAAAGATTTCAAAATCCTTTTGGCTGAACTCTACAGTCTAACTGTTCTCTATTCTCCAACATCCTCAAAATGATTTTGTTGACATATCAATATAAACAGCCATAATTTATGCAGTGTAGGTCACATTTAACATCAAAGACAGTTAATTTAAATTGGAACCAAAAATTACCAAACTCTGGAAAAGTCTCCTATGCTAACTCCAGTTTACTCTAGCTCCATTGCTCAAATCATCCCACAGAGGTGGCAAGGACAATTTCCCATTTCATTTCATGAAAAATGTGACTTGCCATTTTTTCTTTTGTTTGAGAGCAGATTGAAAAAACTTAAAAATTATGTTTTTACTAATTTCATTTTGTTTTCTCATCAGAAAACTTTTAGGATGCACTTAGATGTTCCCTTCTGTTCTCCTTGTAGCATGTCATCAGGGTGAGGTTAAAATTGATGCTGACACTCAAGCAGAATGTGACTTATTGTCCACTGCTGAGTTGAGCTCACAGCATTTGGCCACTTGTTATAAATTCATACAAAGTTTTGCAAGTTGGTCTCCTTGATGTCTCATCACACTATTACCTTTAAATGCCTATAATAATCATTGACAATTCTGTGTGATGTGGAGATTTTAGCAGGCCTCTAGGTTCTCCTTAATATTTTCAGCTTGTATATAAACTATGTATTATATGTTCCATAACTTATTTAAAAATAAATAATGTTCAATTTTTTCCTCTCTATATGGAAGTGTTTCTGTATTCTCTTTTCTGTGCTAGATACTGGTTAGTGAATATTGACTAAGACATGGTTGCTTCTTTTAAGGGGTATAGAGCATAGTGGGGAAGACTCCAATTTAATCAACAATTACATGTTACATGTAAGAATTAAATTCTGTAAGGGGTGGAGCCTCCCCCCATGAGGTGAAACTTCAACAAGCCTTTGAAGGATAAACAGAATAATTATGTGAAGAAGGAATTCCTTCCATACATGGGGAGACAAGCAGGACTGGGGATAGAGAGCAAATGTGAGACTGTAGGAGGAAGACTACTTCCACTCACTGAATCAGAAGGCAGAGGGAAAGGTTATAGGTAGAGATATTGGTCAACTGTTGGAGAAATTGGAAGTTATCTCAGGAAGTATGAGACTAGGTTATTTTACTGCAGGGGAGGGGTTTGGGGAGAAGGATGACTGCTTGTACGGTCAATGTGGGAAGCAGGAGACCAGAGGTTTAGCCTGGAAAATTAAGTCATATGCACGTTAATAGTTTATTAGAAAATTCCAAGGTCAAGGGCCTGAAAGTTTTGGTGGAAAAGTAGTTATATTATATACTAAAACAACTATATCTGGGGATGTTTTAACATAGTTGGCTATTTGTATCACACAAGTAAAATAGTATTTTTAGAAAGTCTCCCGTGTTTTAGAGATGTCAGTGATTCTATTGTTCAGTGCTAAAAATTCACAAAAATGAAATTTCTCTACCTGAAATTTTACTCCATATCTAACTTCCACTCTAATTCTTTCCTCTACTCAGCCTTCCTATAGAGGCTTTTCCTCCCATGTCTAAAATACTCAATCTGCCTGGTCACCAGCTCTTTGTTCTCACAGGGCTCCCTCCATCTCAATTTCCTATAGGACTTTAAGTCTTTGAATGGTTATCAAATTATCAAGATTATAAACTCATTATAGAAGATAAATCTTGCTGTACATTTTTTTTTCCTTTTTCTTTCCTCTACAGAAGAATTCTCAACCAAGCTGTAGCTTAAAACATACTTTTACCTTGTCTCCACAATGAAACACTAAGTCAGAATTCCCTGGAAGTGGGAACTGGTCATTGGTGTTTTGGGAAATTCTCCAGGTGATTTTAATGTACAGCTGTAACAACCAAATGTTAGTTCCTAGATGATACTCAGAGAATAGTGTGCTTGCAAATCTTTTGTACTTAAGAAGAAAATTGGACAATTTGATACCAGACTGCAAAACACAAACATCACAATAGTTCTTCCTCTTGCAATGGCAGGGTCAATTTCCTTTAAGCACAGATGATGTTTTAGAACTAAGCATTATCAACAATGGTGCAATTTAAATAAAGTTCATTTGTTGAAACACTTAAATATGTTTTCAATCTGATCATTTACATGCATTTATTTAGCAAAAACAAAAAGAAAAAAGCAATATTTCTACTGAACTCTAATCTTCTTATGCCATTTTCTAAAAGGAATAAAAGGCAACAAAAAGCAATTACATTGAAACAATGCTCTGACCTCAATAATCACATACTGAGAATAATTTCATTTGGAAAAAGGCATTAGGAGAAACTGAAAAAGGTGAAAACAGTTTTTGTGTGTTTTGGATAATAGTAACTCAGCAGGACTAAAAAGTAAGCCCTATTAAATCTACCTCACATTCTACAATTCTTGCTCTTCACAGAGTAACTCTGTGACTCCTGGTTTCAAAACTTTCTGTTCTCAATCCAGAATACAATAATATAGCCATCTACCTGGCTTTGGTGGGCATTACACTTGTCATTAGGATGTGTTAGACACTATATGAATCCACCACAAATGTACCAAGTTATATTTTATTTACAGAAATAGTAACTAATTTTGTTGCTGATGATTTCTAACATGCCAAGGGATTCACTAGGCATTTGAAGGAAAGATCAGGAGCAAAATAGGTTTAGCTTCTCCCTATCACCTCTGGGCCTTATGCTGCCTTTTTTATTCTCAACCCCATTAGTAATAGTATCTTTGCTTCTTATTTTATAATAACACAAAACTCATCCAGTCCCACTTTTTCTGGAAATCTGTAGTTCTGGAAGTTCTCTCTTTGCCTGAATTTTCTTCCCTCTCCCCTCATAAAGCTTTCTCTTAGCTAGCTAACATCTGGAAAGAATAGAATCCTTTAAAATAAATTAAAATTCTTAGAAAAAGTCACTAAATAAATTTAAAAATTTAGGAAACAAAGAGGAAAATTTACCGCACTGATAAAACATGTATCATTTTGCTTTGTTTTTGTCTTTGTGTCATATTCATAAATGAGTTTATATATCTTGTCAATTGAATCTCCTTTCTCCAAAATGTTTACCTCTCTCCCAATAACCTTAGGTCACACCACTGGTTAATGGTGGAAATAAAACTCTAATCAAGTTCAGTTTGACTCCTAGTTTGCCATTCCTCATACCCTGCTCTACTCCCTGCATTTTCAGTGTCTGGTGATGTCTTTGAAATTGCAACAGAAATTGAGAGCTTGTTTAGAGGTTTGACCTGAAGACATTCAGCTAATCATTTCCCTGTACTGAAAAATTATATCTTCTATCAGGCAAGTTTATCGTATTCCCCAAATATGTAGGTATATTAAGGACACACAGCACATGGAGAGAGACTGACAGCACTGTCTCTACTGCCCAATAAGTACAGGAAACTGTGCTGAGCTACAGAGTAACAGATGTGTTAATCCACTCATTGCTTGAAAGGTGTAATGGATGTAAAAGAATAGTTACCCTGCCCTAAGGAATCCATCAGATAAAAATCTCTCTGAAGCCCTCTTGTGCTCAAGGTCCATCCAGAAAAAGAGAGCCCAGGTAATTCTATAGAATAATTCATTCTGGGAAACTAGACACAGATGTATTGCAAAACCTGAACACTAATGAAAGTGTGACAGCCCAAAGTGAAATACATATAGAAAGTACCCTCAGCTCTAGAGCTAGAAGGACAATAATAGAAACCAGAAACTAAGTGCTAGGGCCAACATGCAAGAGTGGAATGATAGAGAGGGGATACCCAATAAGTACTAGAATCATGAAAGAGAAGGCAGATACTGCTCAAATCAGCACAAAAGCAGGGGGAGAGAATGAGACTCAGGCTTCTCCCATTCTTTTATCCTCAGTCTCCTGCCACTGCCTACACTGAAAGTAATAGGAAACTGTGGAGCAAGGGAACAGAAAGGGAAGTGGGTTTGAGAGAAAATGGGCAAGTGATTGACCCAACTGCAAACTATTCACAATTTGATTCTGAAGATAAAGTATTTAAAGGAAATCAAATACTTATTATCATTGTTCAATAATATCCAAAGATATATTTCCACCTGGTTCTAATCATTATTATCACCCTGATCATTCTAACTCTACCACAAGTCTTTTCAGCAAAATTAAGTGGGTAAATGAATTAACTTTAACTAAACATGGGATCAATTTAATGCCAGTGGGGCTGTCAGAAAGACTCCATTCACATAGCTATGTCTCTCAACACTTTAAAACCTTCTGAGGAAGATATTTATGTTAGATTTCCTTTAGGTGTTCTTCAGATAATTCGGATCTTTCACCAAACTTTATCTTATATTAAGTGTAATATGAATAAAATTTAATTCTTACATTATTACATGCAGTTGTATTCCCCAATTTTCCTATGCAATTAAAAGTTTATTATGTAGTATCATGTTCATTAATTCTTCATGAAACTTTTCTTTCCAACCTAGTAATAAACTCTTTGTGTATAGAAACAATGAGTAATATGTCAGTGCCAATGGCACCTGATCCAATACTGTGCATATAGTGATGAATTTCAGGGTTAATGAAATATACCTCTTTTTTTCCTTACCATACATATACATCAAAATGCACAGTGTGTGAGATGACCTAAATGTATAGTAACAAAGACACCATAAATCATTACTGAAATGACAAAGTGATATCACTAGTTTCAGAATGTTTAGAAAAAAACCTCATTATTCTAGGTTGATTACTTAACAAAATACTAGTAGTTATTATAATGTTAATAATTATATATTACACAGAAGAGTTTCTATGAAAATGTAAATTTACTTTGGAATTTGTGGAGCTATTATTAAATGAATATTAATAGGTTTATATTATCTTAATATAATCCTGATAACTAACTCATGTGATAACTATGTGTATTCCTATTTTAGAGCTGAGAGAAATAGAGGTACAAAAATTTAAGAAACTTCCTTATATAAAATAACTTCTAAATTATAGCATTATTTTGAGGACTCTAATTTATTACTTTATTTGAATGTATCTGCTACTCATTGCTGTGTCTTATACAAAAACTCTAAGGTGGTTAGTGTATATACTATACCAGGTATAATTTATTTTTAGTAAATCTGTTTATACAATCTTTTTCTTGGTTAAAAAAAAAAAGGTGTAGTATTTATTTCGTGTACTTAGTCTTTGAAAATAGAGATGAAACATTTTAGGAATGAGCTATAGAGTCCACACAAGCAATCTTATTTTTTTGTACCCACTGTTCACATAATGAACTTCACTAAAAATACAAAATACATACTATTTGAAGATTTTTTCTGTCAAAACTTTATTTCAAGTTTGCAAATCGATCTACTAATCAAAGTTAATTGTTCTGAATTAGTGGCATAGCAACTCTCATTAACACCAGTTAACACCTGCAAATGAGACAGAGAAACAAAAGACACTGGTACGTCATTCTGTCAAGAATGCTATTCTTAAATATAATTTTCAATTTGTTTTAAATACTGTTAACATCAACTTTAGCTTGTAAAGTAGGGACATGCTGTCTTGCCAAACACCTGAGGCCACTCTTCTGTCTAGGAACTGGGGAATGCAGACTAATGGTCAAAATCAGGAGCTCCTGAGCTAGATGGACTGGATTTGAATCTCAACTCATTGTGTTCCCTGGTCATGTCCCTTGACTGTTCTTGGTCTCAGTTTCCTCATCTACAAAATGGTCATTGTGATAATAGCACCTATCCCATAGGGTTGGCATTAAGAACAAATGAATTAATATATGTTGAGCACATAGAGGAGCACCTGGCACACAGTACACTTTCAACAAAGTTATCTACTATCATTATACCATACAAGAATTTGAAACCAGGCCTTACATTATCTTCCAACTGCAAAAGACAAGGTAGACTTCTTCACAAGCTTTCCTTTTCTGGTGGATGCTGAGGTCTATAAAACCCAACCTCAGACTCTCACAAGCTGGCCTCTTCTCTTATCTGCCAGCTAGCTTCAGTTCAGATGTGCTAGAGAGTCTTACAGGTTGCTGGGAGTGTATAATTGATTTTTTGTTTGATGGAACTCCAGCAGAGAGAAAAGTGTTTTACTTCACCTATCCTAGTAGTAGGGCAGATATGGAAAAGATATGAAATGAATGTGAAACCAAAATGTCATCAGCCATTCAGCTCCTGTAATAAAAGGCTATATACTGCCTATTCCTTACTGTCTTTGACTGTCATTTAGACTCTATTTTTACAGCAGTAATGATAATATTTCTTTGCATAACTATTAATGATTATTAAATTATATACTGTAGAGATCGCTCAGTTTTATGCCAGATGCACAACAGGTTCACAAATGAGGCTACTGTTACTTTATTAGTTTGTCTTCAGTGCAATGACAATTATTCTGTACAATGGCAGAACTTAATTGATGCTTACATAATTTGACTCCAAAATGGTACTTTGCCATTTTCAATAGAAAAGATAGCTATGTGAAGATTTAACTTATTGAATTCATCATTATTCATGGTACATGCCATGCTTGTATTAGTAAACCTTCCCTTAAGTATAATATGAAAAAGAAGTAAATGGTAAAACTATTAACTTTTTATAGAACTTTTTTTTTTTTACTATTGCTAATTCACTGATATGGACCATCATCTCCAGCCATCAGTTAACTCTTTTCTCTGTAAAAACATTTATTTATAATTCTATCAGAATACAGTCCCTCTTTGAAATGAACAGATATGGTGGTGTTTAGCATCCTAAAGAAGCATTCTCTCATCTTTATTCCAGGGTGACTTAGTTTTCTGTGAGATCGCTTCTAATCTTTTCTTTCACTAAATAGTCTAGAGTCTGCTTTCTTCAGATTAAATAAAATCAAAGTTCCTATATAATTTGATTGGCTTATATTATACTTAGTAACTTTCCAAATGTCTGTTTTTAGTAAACTGATAAGAACTATGTATATATTCCAGATGTGGCTTAATGTAGTCAATTTTGGGTGGATACTCTTTTATCAGTTAACATATGCAAACCTTTGTTTTAACCATAAGATTCCTTCATTTAACAATAAGAGCCTTAGAATTTCAATTACGATTAGTTATGTACCAGAAGACATATTTTAAGGGGGGAAAAATGCTAGGGAAGAGGAAAAAAGAACAAAAAAGATTGTGGAAGATGGTTTTGAAGGGAAAAAGTTCAGGGAGAAAAGGAACCACTCTTAAAACCTGTGGCCTTCATGAATTGAAAGGTGTTTTATATGCTTCATTAATGAGAAGAGTAACTTAGCCAAAATATGCTTCAAAGTTACATGGTACAATTGGACACTTCTATGCCCAGATGCATCACTTGCCTATAAGAAAATGTCACAGGCTAATTAAGAGGTAGTCTATCACTCTATATTTAACAGGGTAAAATTATGCCCAATTTCTTTTCTTCAACAATTCTTGGCATCTCCTCATTAAACACAAATTGGCTTATTCTATCATACTTAGAGCACAGATGAATCGAAGCCTTACTTTTTGAGTGAGAGGTTGACGCTTAGCTCCTATTACTTTCATTTGAAATGGCTATGAGGCACTTTTTTTATTCAGAGAACTGTTTCAGACTTTCCTTTCTTTTACAGTTTAGTTGAACTTTGGTCAGCCTAGTTTCTTCAGAATGACTGATTTTAATTGCCACAACTGAACAATGTCAGTTATCCTAGAGCCTTGTAGATTTTCGATGCTCATGCAGTTTTTATTAGTGAAAAGTTTGAAATAATTTACATATATTTATAAATATCATTTTTCTTTAGAATTATTATTGCTAACGACAACATCAGCAAATTATTTGTCAACTATAGGATCCCCTCCCCCCATACATCCTTTGATCCCTGTTCCTATTCCTTGCTATGTCACAGGTAGGCTGCTAGAGCTGGTATAGGAATAAAGAGGGGAAGCTTCTATCCCTTGTAGAAAAGCTGAGGACTATGATGCTTTGAAAAGCCCTCCCACAGTAATACAACTAGGATTTGAATAAACTTGGAAGCATGATGTATAAAGCATTTCTGAGATTTCAGAAAGATAATGGAAATTTTCCAATTTTTAGTGCATATAGTAACTCAAATGCAATGCTCATAAAGCGTTTTTTAGAAGAAATAAAAATGGGCTTACTTTAGGAAATATATGATGTATTTGTAAATAGCAGTATTTACTTAAAATTTCTCCCTTGAAGATAGCTTGTTCACCTAAGCAGGTATAAAAGAGTCCCCTAAATCTGTGGTTTCTATTTGAAAGGGTAACATGTGACATAGGCACAGAAATAAACCTCGTTAAGGCAGACATGTTTCAGAGTTTTGCAAACTTATGTGTGCATCAGGATCACATGAGGAGACTTTTGATCACATGGGAGGGTGCATCCTAGGTCAATGAATCAGGATTTCCAGGGATAGTTCTGGACTGGTATCCAGGCATTGATTGCTTTTGTGAAAGCGGAAAAATTTAAGATGGCTAAGCCAAAGAGCACTGTTCACCACCAAGTTCTACAAGGGTTAAGTTGTAACCCATACAGTCACTGACTGACAGTGCACTCTGCAAGTAATTCATGATGAAAAACAGAAAGAGACATTCTGTGCTTTGCACTAGCAGTTATTTAGATAGTTAGATGCATACCTCAGAAAGAATTTCAGTGACCCCAGACTCCCATCTTCCATACATAGAAAAGCACTAAAATCTTTGAGATATATCTTCTTTGTTACTAACAGTAATCTTTTACCAAGATATATGCTTCACTGCATCATATATTAATTGGCTTCTGCCCTACCTCTTTGGAGCAGTTTCCTCAGGGCTTACTGGGTGGCTGTCTCCTACACTATAGTCCTCAGCAAGACCCTGAGTAAAAATTAAACTCACAGTTCTTATGCTGTATTTTTCTTTAAGTTGACACTCTCTTTTTTAAAAAATTATTCATAAAACTTTGATGTACAACTATCGTTGTCATATATTTTATCATTCTATTGAGAGTTTTGTTTATTTAGTCTGCTTACTCTAGGTACCAGAATTTTGAGGTCAGCCTATTAGAGATATTAATATTTAATAACACCTAACTGATTTATATATAGTCACTAAGTTTATGTTATTTGAGAATGACTTGGGCTGCATAACAGAATTAACTACCTATGTTTTTTAAGTCTTTAATTTGAAGATAATATACAAATAATAGAAATTGTGCTTCTAGAATTGAGTTAAAATTACTCCTCACCTAAGCTAGAGCTAGAAGTGTCAAGGCAAACATAACTGTTTTTTGGGTCATGTTGGTTTTGTTCCATTTATTGTTCTGATGTAGTATTCCATGTCCCACATCTATTTTGAGATGTTTTCTTTCCTTTCTAAATGTTTTTATACCAATTACAAATAAATTATAAGGCTTAATTAGTACTTGTAACATAGTCTTCACCAGTCCCACTTTCATATGGCAATCTTCTTTAGCCTTGATTGCTAATGACAGCATGGAACATTAATATGTTAAAGACCTTGATTCCCAAATAAATACAGTAGAAGTGTCATTATATCTATCAGCACCTAACACATGATAGAGGTTCAATAAATGTTAATTAAACAAAATTGAGCTTTACTTTTCCTAAAACTAATGCTTAGATTTGAGTTATTTTTGATATGTATTCAGATATTTCATCTTCAATGTGATCTTTCTGCAACAAAAAAACAAAAAGAGTGGGGAAAAGAAATTGCTGATTCTTACCCCAGAAATTACATCTCTTTTAATTCTCTGAAGTTCTGCTCTGTATTCTTCTGTTTTGTGTTTTTGTTGTTGTTGTTGTTGTTTTATTAGTGCTATGACATTAGAAATGTTTTTAAGAACCGTCAGATATTTAATGAAGAGTAAACAGTTTCCAAGTTGAAAAAGACTTTGGGGATATTTCAGATATATTCCGAATATCTGAAACCCTTGGGTCCATGATCCTTCCCTGGTGGCATTATCAAACATGTCTCTTAGCTATAGCCACCGAAGCATTTAATGCTACATATCCAGCTTCACATGAGAAACAATTTCAGTAAGCTTGGATAATGTGGCTTTTTGCAACACTATTTGTGTAAAATTTGTGATGCCTTTATTGAATAAAAAGTGCCAGATATGAGGCAAAGCGTTAATTTAAAAAAAAAATTTATTGAAGTATAGTTGAATTACAATGTTATGTTAATTTCTGCTGTATAGCAAAGTGATTCAGTTTTACATATATAGACATTCTTTTTTTTTTTTTTTTTTTTTTCGGTACGCGGGCCTCTCACTGTTGTGGCCCCTCCCGTTGCGGAGCACAGGCTCCGGACGTGCAGGCTCAGTGGCCATGGCTCACGGGCCCAGCTGCTCTGCTGCATGTGGGATCTTCCCAGACTGGGGCACGAACCCGTGTCCCCTGCATCGGCAGGCGGACTCTCAACCACTGCGCCACCAGTGAAGCCCGACATTCTTTTTTCATATTCTTTTCCATTATGGTTTATCACAGGATATTGAATATAGTTTCCTGTGCTATACAGTAGGACCTTGTTGTTTATCCATTCTGTATATAATAGTTTGCATCTGCTAACTGCAAACTCCTAATCCACCCCTCCCCCACCCCCTTGGCAACCACATGTCTGTTCTTTATTTCTGTGAGTCTATTTCTGTTTTGTAGATAGGTTCATTTGCATCATATTTTAGATTCCACATGTAAGTTATGTCATATGGTATTTGTCTTTTTCATCTGGCTTACTTTATTTACTATGATAATCTCTAGGTCCATCTATGTTGCTGGAAAAGGCATTATTTCATTCTTTTTTATGGTTGAGCAGTATTCCTTTGTATGTATGTATCACATCTTCTTTATCCACTCTTCTGTCGATGGACATTTACATTGCTTCCATGTTTTGGCTATTGTGAATAGTGCTGCTATGAACATAGCAGTGCATGTATCCAGATATATGACCAGGAATGGGACTGCTGGATCATATGGAAACTCTATTTTTAGTTTGTTGAGGACCCTCCATACTGTTTTCCATAGTGGCTACACCAATTTGCATTCCCACCAACAGCCTAAGAAGATTCCCTTTTCTCCACACCCTCTCCATCATTTGTTATTTGTAGACTTTTTAGTGATGGCCATCTGACCAGTGTGAGGTAGTACCTAGTTGTATTGATAGTTTTGATTTGCATTTTTCTAATAATTAGTGATGTTGAACATCTTTTCATATGCCTATTGGTTATCTGTATGTCTTCTTTGGAGAAATGTCTATGTAGGTCTTCTGCTAGGCAAAGCATTATTGATACTGAGATTAAAAAAAAAAAAAAAAAAAAAAAGACTGAACCCCTGCCACAAAGGGCTTAAAATAAAGTGCAGAAGAAAATGTAAACAAATAAAACAATGCTTCTGATAACTGCTGGGCATTGTTAGAGTACCACAGAATGTTAGACTGTTGAAATTCCTCTGAATAATGTTAAAATCAGATTTTTTTAACCACAGATTCTTTCTTAATAAATAACTAGGCATGGTGAAAATTGCTTCCTCCTTCCTGAAAATATTATAAAACAGGCAGGAGGAATCCTATAACTTTCAGCCTGACACTTCCTTGAATTATTTAGATGGGGAGGAACTTCAGCTGTATTTCTCTCAATGTATATGGGTTTGGAAGAGCTGATTCTGTGATAAGAACAATAGGAGAACCATAAAAAAAGCAGGGTTTACATCATCAGATCCTCTTTGTATTTACATTGCATACATAATGAGTTTATTCTGGTCACCATCTGGAATTATTGGTCAAATAGAATAACCTGTCAAGTCACTGGAATGAAAGATATCAGAAGGCCTCAATACCCCTCCCCTAGGATCCTGAATTCATAGTGCACTCCCTCACAGTCAGGAAGTCTTAGGATTAAAAAACAGGACCATAATTTAACACGTCCATATATATGGTAAACAAATACCCAGTGCCCTTGTTCACGGTACTGAAAATTCCTCAAAAGAACTTGAGAATTTGAGATACATCTTTGCCACTCAGCAGCTGTGTGACTTCAAGGAAGTCATTTTAATGACAATAACAATAGCTAATGTTTCTAAATTGCCTATGGTGTGTGTTGCACTCCTCTAAGTACTTTCACTTCTCTCCCACAGAAAAATATTTATTGAGTACTTGCTAGGTAAATCTATGGGGCCTTTTTAGTCTCACAATTCTCCATAAATGTTTACTGAGTTAATTAATTAATAATGCTTATACACTTTTTAATTATACACTGTACATAAATAATTACTATTTGGCCTAGACCAATATATGCTACGGTGAAAACAGATGAAATAGATAACATGACCATGCCCTTGAACAGCTTTATCTAAGGAGAAAAATTTAAATGGACCTGAAAACTGATTTGAGTTGCCTACATCATTTTGTCTTTGCTTTTAGTAGAAATTAGTTCATTACAATACAATATTTTACAGAGAAAACAGAGATAGACATTTTTATCTACAGAGATGACATCTAAAAGTTTATCTTTGGAAATGAACAGTAAATAGCTATTATGTCTGACAAGCAATTCATTCGTGCTGCATGACAGTACTAATAAACAATGTAAAAAATATGTACATGTTTAATATTTTAAAATTTTATTTTTTAAAATGTGTGAAGCTATGAATTTAAAATTTTTTATTTTATTTTAAAATATATTTATTTTTTAAAGAGAAACATTTATTTTCAGATAATTTAGATGACTCTCAAATTATAAAGACTAGGGCTTCCCTGGTGGCGCAGTGGTTGAGAGTACGCCTGCCGATGCAGGGGACATGGGTTCGCGCCCCGGTCCAGGAAGATACCACATGTCGCGGAGCGGCTGGGCCCGTGAGCCTATGGCCTCTGGGCCTGTGCGCCCGGAGCCTGTGCTCCGCCACGGGAGAGCCCACAGCAGTGAGAGGCCCACGTAACGCAAAAAAAAAGAAAAAAATTATAAAGACTAAAATTTAAAGATCAACTGAAATTTTCCTATCCAATATTTTATTTAAAATGATTTGAACAAGGCAATGCCTTAACCTCTATCTGTCAGAAAATTCTTTCTCTCACTCCCTTTCCTACCCTGGATAAAATAAGCTCAGGTAGGATTAGAGATCACAAAGCAAAAATAAAAATTACAAACGATCAGCCATGACTTCTATCCCTTTTTAATTTTTATAGTAATAGTTCAATGTCTTTGTAATTAGAGAATAGAAATATATAAAGGTTCATTTACGCTTCATTTCCCCAAATAAAATGAATAAGCTTCCAGTTCTTGCTGTTGTTAGCATTTGTTTTCTATCATTTAGTATTTCTACTGACAGTTTATTACTGATAGGATGACATATATCTTGCAAATGCTCAAAACAATTTCTGATACTTAATAGTTCTTTAAGAAAAGCTTGTTAAATGATGTAAAATTTTCTCAAAAAATTAACTTAGAAAACTCATTTGTTGAGCTTAAAAAATAAAACATTTGTTCTCAGGTATAGGTTTTCCTCTCAAGGCAAATATACATTCTATAAATCTTTCTTTTGACATGCTTTGAATCCTTAAGTAGGAACACAATTGGGGTAGACTATTATTCTGAAAACATAATTATTTGCACAAGCACAAGGGAGAATGTACTAATAATGAGTAATTTTAGGAAGGTGATGGATTTTAGACAGAGTGAATATGCTATGCTTCTAAGATCTGAACTAAATCCTCCCATTCAACATCCAATACCTCTTTCCCTTTGCTGCACATTATATTTTCAATGTTCTGCCTTATACTCTACTGGATGGAAAGTTAATGAATGTGTTTTCCATTTTACCAGCCATATCTAGGGACAAGCTGAAATTGGGTCAATAGCACTGCAACCTGGTCTTCTAGTTCTCAGTGCTAGTTGTTCCTAGTATCTGCCTTACTAGAGTAATGCCTACATCACTTTTTCTGCCCCTCAACGCAGTTTTATGAGTGTTAGCAGCAGTCTGCTTTAAGAATTTAATGTGTAGCCTCTGAGAAACAAAAGGAGAGGAAATTGTACTTTTATGAATTTCCAAATTGCCATAACTCACATTCAATGTTTATTTTATTTTAATATTACTGCCAATGGGTTTGCAGAGTGCAATAAATTTAGCACTAGTGAGCATATTTTGAAAGTTTAAAAACATAATTTAATAAATGATTCAATGTAATCTCTACAAAAATGACTCTAAGAGGCTGAGGAGTCATTGAGCAGGAGGGAAACCATGAGGAAACAATGAGACAAAAAATAAATAGGTGGAAGCAATTATGATTTTTATATTAGCAATTAATCAAGGAGCTGTTTCTTTTCAACATCACAAAGACAGTGTTGTACAATGACAAAGCTAAGTCAATTTAATTATAAACATGCTTAGAATAGTTATTTGATTAAATTAATTAAACTAACAGGGCCTGGGACATAGTAGGGTTTACATATGTTTGTGCCTTTCTAATCTATGTTTCTCTCCTGTTTTACCTTACAATGTTTAAATAAAGATCACATAGTGTGGTCTGGCAACTAATTTTTACAGTTAAATTAATGAATTAGTTAACCATAGTTGTTGTATTTTAAATTAAAATTATTATTTTACAATAAGAAATGTTAAAAGGAGCATATTTTCTAGGCTTTACAATATGACTGTACTTTCCAGTTTTTATCTTATGCATATGCTTACATTAGTATTGCTTCTTTCAAATTGAGCTACTATAGGACTATTTCATTTTTTCTTATTATCACTATTTAAATAGTAATTAATTTATCAGTATTATGTAGAGCTTATGAGGCAAAATAAAATATTGGGGCCACAGAGATATTATTATTAAGTTTAATATTACCTTGGTTTTGAAATAGCACACAATTATATAGTCTTATAGTGCAATGTAAGCCTGGGCAGAGAAATCTGAGGAAACTGAGAATCAAAGAGATTCAATTTTTGCTCATGATCCATAACAGTTCTAAGATTTTAATAATAGTGGATGCTGTCCAAATCCATGATCTTTCCACCAAAGTTTATTTTTTTCACATAAAAATTTAATATTCACATTTTTAATTTCTATCTGTACTCTTTAACTCTACTTCCTGTATTCTCCTTCTCTCTTGAACCCATTACACTGTTTTGGCCCATCTTATCCTAGATTGATCTTCTGCAGACTGGTCACTCAGAAAATAAGATAGACTTTCTGGAAATCTCTACTGAAACTGGATAGAGTTCAGTAAATAAGGCTGAGACTCAGCTCACCTGTTCATGCCAGAAGAGGGTCTGATGAGTTTCCAACCAAACATTCTTATGTGGGAAATCTTGCTGTCAGTGTTTTGCCTTACACAGCTACAAACTCAAAGCTTGGACACTAGCCCACTGATCACCCCAGGAAAAGAGCTGGTACTGCTTGCAGCTATTCAATCTGAGTTAGTAAGTTTGGGCTGCAGCAAAGGTTCTGCCAAAATGTATTCTGTTGTGTCCTGACCTCTTTCATACCAGAAGAAGAGCTAGTGATTACTTAAATCAGCTTAGGATTCCCAAAGCCAGACTTCCTCACTTGTAATCTCATGTTCATTCTTGCTGGATACCTGGGGGTTACCCTAGAATGAATGTGCATCAAAGGATCCATATAACTGCTACTTCTCCTATGTCCATAAGTTTTCTCCCAGTGAACAGGGGGATGAATGAATGTGCTCTTTGACCATTTAACTCGCCCAGTTTCTAACGAAAATCCCCAATTATCCAGCAAAACAGCTGGCCCACCTCCACGTTTCCAATCAAGTAATCACATTTCTACCTTTACACTATTCACCCTAGCAGCAGAATTTGACAGCATTGTTCATGACCATTTGAAACACTTTCTTAACTAGTTTCTGGAATACCATATACTTGGTTCTTCCCCTGTCTTACTAGTGACTCCACCTTATTCTCCTTTGTTGGATTATATTTGAATTCATAAATTGTAAAATTAGAGTGCACTAGTGTTTGGTCCTTCTCTATATTTCTCTATACTGATTGCTCAGATGACCTCATACTTTTCCTTGACTTTGAACATCACCTATAACCAATGAGTGACAACTTTATTTTCCAGTTTCAAACTCTTCTCTAAGCCACAAATTGCTTTATCCAACTTACCTCTCAACTTTGTAAGAAAGTCATAAGCAAGTGAGTTCTCAATTTCTTTGGTCTTTAAGGAAATCTTTACCTAGACTACTAATTAGTACTTCAAGTTTAATAAGTCCAAATTTGCCAACCCCTAAACTTGCTTCTTCCTCAGTCTTCCCATTATCATTGAATGGTAACCACATTTTTCCAGATAGTAAGACTCATTCAATTACATCTCTCTGGTATCCCTCCTTCTCTAGTACTCCACATCTAAGCCATCAGCAAATTATGTGGACAGTTCTTCTGAAATATATCCAGAACTCAACTTCTGCTTCCCACATCTGCTCTGCATCCACAGTCCAAGGCACCATCATCTCATACCTGAACTTAACAATAGCTTCCTAGCAATTCTCTGTGCTTTTGCTCTGGCCCTTCTAGTGAATATTCTCCAGACAACAGCAGCAGAATGAGAGTTTTGAGTACAGTATGGATGTCACTTTGCTGCATATGTGTCATTGGTCTCATGAACCTTCCTTGAGTATCTCAAGTACACATCTGCTCAAGGTTTTTGCAATAGATGTTTCTGCTGCCTAGAATGCTATTGTCTTAAATAGCTGAATGGCTGCTTTCTTATTGTCTTCAAATCTCTGCTCACATATCACCTTATCAGTGTTGCCTTTTTAAAAAATTCTCCTATAAAATATCACATCCCTCACAATAACTTTTTATCCACTCAACTTGCTTTATATTTCTTCACTTAGTTTACTACCACGGGAAATATTCTGTCTGTCTCTTTTCCCCAGAAAAATATACACTACAAGAGAGCAGGACTATTTCACTATTTCTAGTTTTTCAGTGTTTAGGTCTGTTTGCCTGCTCATAAAAGTGACTTCCTTTAAAGTTTTTAGTATTGTGCTGTAAATTTAGTTTCAAAATAAAGGATTTTAATATAAAAGAGTCACACTCTTTGCATTCATTCAACTTGTACACTAAGCAATCACATAAGTATCAATTTATACTATTAATTATTCAATGCTGATAAATTATTCACCAAGTATACTTTTAAACCCATATAAATGTAAAACTGTGCAAAATAGTACTGGGAATACATATATAAATAAGATCCATTGTTTCCCTTAAAAACTATAGAAAATCTATAAGCATCATCAGAGAGAAAAAGATATAAAGATTGCAATCTAGGAATGTTCCAAAGAGAAATTATTCCTAGAAAGACAAAGAACAGTAGTAGAAAGCTTTGTTTCATAGCTGGCCATTGAACTGGGTCTTTATGTAATTTAAATATAAAAAGAGTGAGAAGAAATAGCAATTCCATTATTTACTAATTATAGTAAATGATCTTTGAAATTTTTTCCTTAAATTTTTATTGATATTTCGTTTTTAATTCTCTGATATTTAGTTTCTTCATCTATATAACAGGGAATTTTATGCATATTAAATGAAAAAAGTTCATAAAACATATAACCTAGTGCCTGCACATAAAAAGTTTTCAATTATTATTATAATAGTAAGAACAATACAGACTAAATAAACAGCATGAATGATGTAGCCATACAATGGTAGGCTTAATTTTATATGTATTTTTAAAAGAAATAGCTGTTACTTTAAGAATAAGAAAAAAGACCCTAAAACTATTATGAAAAATACACAAAATATTTCCTATTATGTAATGGTCATTTTTGTATATGACTAACATACTTAGTAATTTTCCAGTGTTTGTCACAAAATTTCCAATTAATGCAGGTAGAGTTGCCAGATTTAGCAAATAAAAACACAAGGTTCCCTGTTAAGTTTGAATTTCAGATAAATAAAACTAAATGTCTATATAAGTATGTCCCAAATATTACATGGGACATGTTTATACTTAAAAAAAAATTTAAGCTGAATTTCAACTTTAACTGGCATGCCTGAATTTAATCTGTCAACTCTAAATACAATATCTTATTTATTTATTTTTTAACATCTTTATTGGGGTATAATTGCTTTACAATAGTGTGTTAGTTTCTGCTTTATAACAAAGTGAATCAGTTATTCTTCTTTTATTTTTTAATTTAAAAAGCAGCATGCTGATAAACAGGCTCATCAAACACACACATACACACACACACACATGCATGCACACACACATACATATGCAAGCAGAGGTCTTATTGCCATGCTTGCTAATTTCATCTATTGTGCTGGTAAGGGCAAGCTCTGATATACCACTGAAAGGGAACTCAGAAAACTAGGAGGAATCTTAGAAACCAAATTAACATCCATTTAATGTATGGAGAAGTGATCTGCAATCTAAGGTCTGTGAGCAAAATCTCACCTATGGCCTCTTTGGCATAGCCCTCAAACTAATAATTTTTTTACATTTCTGTATTTTAATTTCTAAAATTAAATTCAATTTCTAATCCATATCCATAGAGTAAACGGTTAGATAAAACCAAATATATAAGATCCTATTGTGGCTGTACAATTTGACATAGGTGCCTGGGGAAGGACACTTAGATTTTGTTCTAAAGATGCAAGAGGAAACCATGAGGCTCATAAGAAGCCAGTTCTGACAAACATGGCATATTTGTAATCAATCTTTGAAGAGTCTCAGAAGTTGCTCTGTGTGATAATCACAAATAAATGTGTGATTATAATAAATTTAAGAATATTATGGATCATATGCAAAGAATAATGTGCAAAGAGAATTTATATGGTCCACAAATCTTAAAATATTTATTATCTGGCCATTTATAGAGAAAGTATGTCAACTCATGAATAGAGGAAGGAACACATTTGTCATTCATTCATTCAGTAAATAATTTTTGAGAGAAACGCATTAAATTAAATAAGCACTGAAATAAATCAATGTGCATTGAAATAAATCTATGTGAAAGTATAGAGCATTATGCACACAAATGATTCTAAAGTTAGGTATTCTGACTTTTTATAACACAAGTGAGTAATTTATAACACTAGTAATTCAGCCCTGCCAAGAATGGAAAACTATTTTCTGATTTCTTTTTTATGTTTAGTACCTGGCATTTTAAATACTTAATTCAAAATTTACTTTTCATATAACTTTTGTTTTTCTTCAGATTATTCCTTTGTTCAGAGTTTTCAAAGAAATTCTAGCAAGGCAATATGTTACATGTATATTAAGCATAGAAGAGTCTCATTTTCTTCCAAATCAACTTACTTTATCTAAAATGCAAGTTCTAGCAGGGCATATGTTGAGTGGTGAAAGATGAATGGGGAAAAACAGTCAAGTGGCCAGACGAATCTACTCTGCTTGTGAGTGTGATGGTAGCTATTATACTCTTATATTTCTTTAACAGTTAATATTAAAGTAGAAGAATTTGTTACTTATACAACATTAACATTTCTGCCTAGGAACAGAATTTGAGTCCTTGAATTCTACTTAATACACACCTTTTCATGTCATTCATGAAAGACATGTTCTCCACAGAGCAACTCTTGTGGTTGTTTTGGCTGCACCCTGTGACTTACAAGATCTTAGTTCCCCAACCAGGGATCGAACCCAGGTCCCTGCAATGGAAGTGTTGAGTCCTAACCACTGGACCACCTGGGAATTCTCCACAGAGCAACTTCTGAGAGACTCTTCAAAGACTGATTCCAAATATTTCCATGTTTGGCAGAACTGGCTTCTTATTAGCCTCATGGTTTCTTCTTGCATCTTTAGAACAAAGTCTAAGTCTAAATCTCCTTTCCCAGGCACCTATGCCAAATTGTATAGCTGCAATAGGATCTTATACATTTGGTTTTATCTAACCTTTTACTCTATAGATACGGATTGAACATAGAGAGGAAATCTCTGAACTCTCCCTATTACTTTGACAATGGCAGAAATGTGAAATAATATTAAAGCTTTGTAAAAGCAACATGAATATATGGTCCCAAACAATCACTAATTACATGATAAGGTCTTTCCCACTGGTAAGTCGAACATTTAATAGAAAAAAAATTAAAATGTGCCTAAGGTAAATGGTTCTTCAAGGTGTAGAATACGTTTATATATATATATATATATATATATATATATATTTTTTTTTTTTTTTTTTTTTTTTTTTTTTTTTTTGCGGTACGCGGGCCTCTCACTGTTGTGGCCTCTCCCATTGCAGAGCACAGCCTCCGGATGTGCAGGCTCAGCGGCCATGGCTCACGGGTCCAGCCGCTCTGCGGCATGTGGGATCTTCCCGGACCGGGGCATGAACCCGTGTCCCCTGCATTGGCAGGCAGACTCTCAACCACTGCACCACCAAGGAAGCCCACGTTTATATTTTAGAATCATATTTTTTCTCATAGTATGTTTGCAGTTGAGTGAAAATGTTTAAGTTCTGAGGTTAACTGTCAGATGAATTGATGGACTCAATTATTTGTCTTTAGAAAGTATGACAAAACTATAATAAGAAAAAAAATCTTCAAAATAAAATTAAACATACACAATATAGATTGATAGATAGGTGATACATGAAGAGATTGCATTACTTGAGAATTTTTAGTTTTCTAAGATGAATCAAGGCTAGGAAATCTACCTTTTGGGGGGGGTCACAAATCTTATGACAAATTAATATCTTAAAAAATTTAGTATTTTGCAGAAATGAAGTAGTGTTTATGAAGTATTTGGAGGCTTGGACCTTGTTAAAAAAGGTTTAAAAAGGTTAAAGCCTATCAATTTGCTCTCCTTTCTAACCATTCTTTAATCTTCCTTGGCAAATTCCTAACTGGGAGACTGGTTTTACAGCTACTTTATGAAACAACTTATATCTGGGCTTCTGAGAGACTCCTCACCCCCAGCTCAGTTAAAACAGAAATGTTAAAATATTAAAGTTATCTCTATAAAATTCAGAGTTGACATTTCTTAATTTTTTTCTTTTAATATTATAAATTCTGGAATATCTTTGAATCATGTTTATACCTATACTTATTTATTTTTTGATGTTTCTGTTCATATTTATGATGTAATATTTTGGTCTTTTATTTTTCTATATCACAAATTTTATATTTCAACTTCTCTATATCTCAAATTCTGTTGACAAAATTTCAATATTTTTGCTCACTAATAAATTCATATATAATTTGATGCCTTAACAATTAAGAACATTTATTTAAAACTATTTTTGTAAATCAAAAACTCAGAGGATAGCTTCTGTTCATGAAAATTTTCTTCTAACTATCTGACTTATTTGTCTAAGTAGCATGTCTTCTGAGTAGCATGTATGTGCCAGTTATACAGTACATGATATATCTGACAATATAACGGTCACATCTATTGAACAGGATCATGAAAAACAGATCATACAAAAGACATATATGTTCTTGTTGTTTCTATACCCCCTCCATATTTTCTAATATTCTGTGCAGACTCAAAAGAACCTCAGCTAATAGCCTACCCAACCATAATTAGAGAAGAGCCCAATGGATTGATTTAACCCCTTGGAAAATACACCTCTCTCCTTAGCTCACAAAAACAAATCACTGTAATGATTTCAAATAATCTGTGACTACAACTTGGATGTGGCCTCGGGTAGAATATGCATCTACAAGTGTAAGAAAAATGACCTTGGTTGGTTTCACTGAAGGAGGTAAAATTAAAAAATGAATACCTTCAAATAAATGTGTGATTATAATAGATTTGAGAATATTATGGATCATATGCAAAGATTTGTTATTTCACACACTTATAGGACCATTTAGAATGATCAGAGCAGTGATCTTAACCTTGACTACAAAGTAGAATCACCTAGGTAGATTTTAATAAATACCCATGTCTGGGGCTCTGCTCATACTAATTAATTAAGTATCTCTGAAGCTTGGGACTTGGGCATCAATATTTATTAAAAATGTCCCCATTGATTTTTATCAGGACCCAGGGTTGAAAGCCATGGCATTAGAAGTTATGCATGGTGCTCAAGTTTCTGGGTTATCAACTGTAGTTGTGTATTAGATATAATTAGGAAGCTTTTATTGTCATTATTGTTATATGTTTAGTACTGATGCAGGAGTTCTGTTTTCCCCAACGATACGAAAATCTGTTAAAAGCCTAACTCCCAACAAGAAAGATCAGACAGGCTACAAAAATTATAAATTTCTTAAACCCAGATTGCTGAACTCACATGGCTACAACATAGCTTAAAATTTAAGAACTTTTTGCAAGCACTGTTGACTTACTGCAGAGCATGAGGCGAAGAGACAGAAAATGTCCTACTGGCAAGTAAGAAGACTTCACTCTAAAATTTTAATGAACTTCTGAAGTTTGAGAGTGTATCACAATGAGAGTACAGAATCACTGGGAGCTACAGACACAGGGGATTTTACACCTGCTCTGGGGCTCTCCTTCATGAACCTCCATCAAGTTCTCATTTATTAGGTTGGGAACAGAATGGGAGACTGCAGAGAGCCTCATTTGGTGGGGTAAATCTGGAGGAAGAGACTGCCACTACGAGAGGAAAGGCACAGAGCTCCATCCAGACCCTTCTTGTCTACTATTCAAGTAGACTAGGCTGCCTGGAAGGAGCAGCAAACACTGTTGCCCCAGGGCACAGGTGAGAACCATTGTGACTGAGTGAAGAGCAAAAGAAAAATAATAAAAACTCTAACACTATGGGTGGAGGAAGTTTTGCGTGCAAAAACTAAAGCAACACATTTGGAAGTCTCTTAACTTTGGAGGAGAGCAGGACATTCTCTCTCAAGAGTACCAAAGAAAGAAGACATAGTCTGTCTGCTACACATAGGAGATACTGCAAAGAAAAGTACCACTGCAAAGACACAGGCATACAGTGCTTGCCTAACGCTGAAAGTCCATCATGAAAACAGAGATCTGCCCCTCTTCCCCTATGTTCCCTCATCTCAAAACCGTGCTAGCAAGAACCAAGTAACAAGTAATAGCAATCTATTGCTGGGAGAGGGAAAACCATATGCAGAAATCCAAGCAGAATGAATATTAAAATCAAAACAAAAATAAAACACTATTAGACACATTATATTTAAACTGCTTAAAATCAAAGATACAGAGTCAATTTTGTAGGCAGCCATTAAAAAAAGAAATATAATATGCTGATAGAGGATCAAAGGCAAGAATTAGAGCAGATTTCCTGTCAGAAACTATGCAACTAGAATACAAAAAACCTGACATCATTAAAGTACTGAAACAGACAAAAGCAAAAAGTCGAACCAGGATATTATATACAGCAAGAATAAGTTTTTTTAATTAAAATAAATATTTTTCAGAGGAACCAGTTCTAAGAAAATTAATTACCAGCATACTTGCACTATACAAATGTTAAAGAAAATTCTTCAGAGAGAAGGAATATAGCAGAAATAAATGTGAAATAAGAAAGAATTTGAGAAATGGTCTCAATTGTCTAAATAAAGATAGAGAAAATATTTTTATTCCTATTTTTAATCACTCTAAATATAATTGACTGTCCAAGCAAAAATAATAGCAATGCATTGTGGATGTATTGCATATGTAAAAATAAAATATATGACAATAATAATGCAAAACAGGAGAGAGAGGAAATGTAAGTATACTGCTGTGTATACTTGTGTATAACTGCATGAGATTGTATAGCATTATTCAGATGTGGACTGTGATAAGAAAATAAATAAGAAGTCAGTATTGTAGTTAAAATGGAACATAAAAAATATACCCAATTATTCTAAAAGCAGGCAGTAAAAGAGGAAAACTAGAACAAAGAAGAGATGGGACAAATAGAAAACTACTAGCAACCTGCTAGATTTTAAACCAACCATATCAATAGTATAAAATGCAAATGGTCTAAACACAGTAATTAGCAAAGAGATTATCAGATTAGATATAAAAACTAGACCCAACTATATGCTGTCAACAGAAAAGTCACTTTAAATATAAAGTTATCAGTGGATTGAAAGTAAGAGGATGGGGAAAAATATACCTCACAAACATTAATCTAAAAAAGAGCTTGATTAACTATATTAAAGATTTAGGAAAATCGTCAGGGATAATGGAGGTCATTCCAGAATGATAAAGAGTTCAATCCATCCAGAAGATATAATAATTGTAAACATTTTTGCACCTACTAACAAGACTTCAGAATTCATAGAGCAAAAGCTAATAGAACTGAAAGCAGATTAAAAAATTAAGAAATTTGGTTGAAGATTTTAATGCTTCTCTCTCAGTAATGTTAGAATAAGTAGGTAGATAGTACAAACAGAAAAGATCTAGAGAATATTATTTGTTCTTCAATTTATTAAGTCAACCTATTTCATCTAATTGTCATTTAAGGCAGGGGTCCCCAATCTTTTTGGCATCAGGGACAGGTTTCATGGAAGACAATTTTCCCACAGACGGGGTGGTAGGGTGGGGGTTTGGGATGGTTCAAGTAGTAATATGAGCACTGGGGAGTGATGGGGAGCAGCAAATAAAGCTTCACTCGCTCGCCCACTGCTCACCTCCTGCTATGAGGCCCAGTACCTAACAGGACAGATCAGTACCGGTCCACGGGCCAGGGGTTGGGGACCCCTGATTTAAGGAAAAATCTACTGAATAACAGCAGAATACATGTTCTTTTCCAATGCACATGGACTGTTACCATATAGAGGTGAGGCGTAAGGTATAAGTTGTGGAGGATGCCATTTCTTTATTCAATATGCATGACTAAAAGACACAGATGGAAGAACTAGTGATATAAATATATATTATATACTTATACATATTTGTATGTATGTTAATTTTATGTGTCAGCTTGACTGGTCTAAGGGATGCCAAGATAGCTGTTATTTTAAGGCAATTGGCCTATATGTATACCTTTACACCAGTACCACACTGTTTTGATTACTGTAACTTTATAAATTTGGAAATTTGAAGTGTGTGGTTTTCAAATTTGTTCTTTCTCAAAATTATTTTGGCTAGTCCAGGTCACTTAAGAGTCCATATAAATTTTAGGATGAATTATTCTGTGTCTGCAAAAAACCCATGAATTTTGATAGAGAGTGCACTGAAATTTAGACTGCTTTGGAGAGTACTGACTTATTAACAATATTAAATGGCAATGAGTTTTTAGATATGACACAACAAGCAATAAAGGCAAATATAGGTAAACTGGGCTACATGAAAATTAAATACTTCTCTGTGTTGAAGGACACAATCAGAGTGAAAAGGCAACCTATGGAATGGAAGAATACATTTGCAAATTGTATATCTGATAAAGGGTTAAAATGCAGAATATACAGAGAACTACAAGTCAACAACAAAAAAACAAACAACCTGATTAAAAATGGGAAAATTACTTGAATAGATATTTCTTCAAAGAAAAATGCAAATGGGCAATAAGCACATGAAAAGATGCTCAATATCACTAAGCATTAGGGAAATGTAAATCAAAATCACAATGAGACACCACCTCACATCCATTATGGTGGCTACTATCCAAAACAAAAATAAACACAGAAAATAATGTGTTGGTGAGGATATGCAGAAATTGGAACCCCATGCACTGTTCATTGGAAAGTAAAATAATTTCACTGTTATGGAAAACAGTATGGTGGTTCTTCAAAAAAATTAAAAATTGAATTACCACTTCTGACTATAAACCCAAAATATTTTTAGGAAGGGTCTTAATGATATATTTGTACACCCATGTTTATAGCAGCATTATTCATAATAGCCAAAAGGTGGAATCAATCCAAGTGTCTATCAATGAATGAAATGATTTAAAAATGTGGTCTATACTTTGGAACAATACTCAGCCTTAAAAAGGAAGGAAATTCTGACACATTCTACAACAAGGATGAATCTTGAGAACATTTTGCTAAGTGAAATAAGCCAGTCACAAAAAGATAAATACTGTACTATACCACTTATGTGAATTAGCTAGAGTACTAAAATTCATAAGACAGAACGGAGAACTGTGGTTGCCAGGGTTTGTTAGGAAGTGGGGAATAGGAGTTGTTGATTACTGGGTATAAAGTTAGTTTTGCAAGATGAATAGAGTTCTAGAAATTGGTTGCACAACACTGCAAAGGTACTTAACTTTACTGAACTATATACTTAAAAATGGATAAATGGTAAATTTTATGTTTTGTGTTTTTTTACTACAATTAAAATTTTAATTTTAAAATGACAATTCATATATTATCCTTTAAAGTAAAGTACATCTGTTTTCAGTTTTTTTAACAGTATTTTAATATCATCATGAAAACAGACATTTATAACTAGATGTTTTAAAGGAAATTTGCAGCAGCAGAGTGGGAGCAAATATATGGGAGATTGGTAGATACCTAAACCTGGAGGTTATGACAGGCAGTTTCTGAAATGACTTTAATTATGCCCTCCATCTTGATGTTCATGCCTTCATATCATCTCCTCTTCTTGAGTGTAGGCTGGACCTAGAGGCTTATAATTAATGGAATATAGCAAAAGTGATATTATGGAATTTTTAAGATTAAGTCATACTGTAACTCCCCTCTTGTTCTCATTCTCTCTCAAGGCCTCTCTCTCTCTCTCTCCCCCTCTCTCTCTACCTCTTCACACTTGCTCACCCTGATGAAGTATGTCGCTATGTTCTCAGTTGCTCCATGAAGAGGGCCACAGGCAAAATCTGAAGGAAGCCAGCAAAGAATGAAAACCCGCAACCCAAAGCCCACAAAGAATCACATCCTGCCAATGCCCACATGAGTAACCTTGGAAGGGGATCTTTTCTCAGTAGAGCCTTGATATGACTCATGCCTTGGCCAACACTCTGAACTCTTACAAGAGATCCTGAGATCCAGAAGACCCAATCAGGCCAAGACCAGATCCCTGACCCACTTAAATTCTGAGATTATGGTTTTTCATGCCACTAAATTTTGGGATGTTTTGTTAGACCAAAATAGGTAATGACTATGACAAATGACATTGAGTGAGACAGAAAAAAAAAATATGTAAAAGAATTAGAAGAAAGTTCAAAGAAGACAATAATCTCCAAGAAGACTGGCAGAAATAAAACCCTAAAGGTTGGAACTCAGCATGTTTCTAAAGTTTCCTACACATATAACACGTGTGTTGGGGGTTTTGAAGCAATGGAATGAGAAGGAATGGAAAGGAATGAAGCAGCTTTCTCAATCATTAGTAGAGATATCCACTTCCAGTTTCTGAATGAACACTGGGAGTGTGAAGCAACATTTGAACTGCATGAATTTTATACCTGGAATCTCACAAGAGAAAATTTGGTCCTTGCTAATCGCCAGAAATCTACATTGATCAACCATATAACATAATCAGTCAGTTCCATTAATCTTAAATTCCAGTAAATTCTCTGTAAATCCTTAGCTGAATTACTTATCTTCTCTGTTTTTTCCAATGCCTGTTTGACTAGCCAACTCTAGTGATAAGTAGGCAAAGCTACTTTTCATTTGAAATGTGTGTGATACTAGATATAAATATTTGCAAGTGACAAAATAAGTTATTTCACTAGATTTAGTGACTGATCAACAGTTTATATTCTACAACCTAATTTCTTAGCAAGTAAAAGACACCTACATCTGAATGTGTCTTCTAATCTGTGCTTCCTCCCAAGTTGTGAATTAAGCAATGTATTTCACTGGCTCTACAATGTGGTCAGCATGGTGGAAGTCACAAATCCAAATCTGTGTACTCACTGCAAAGGTAAATAAGTGAATCAGTATATAAATAAATGACACTGTATACCTGTGCTATTAAACATTGTCATGAGTGACTATTGAAATTAAAATTAAATTAAATTAAATATTTCACTCCTCAGTCACACTAAACATATTTTAAGTTCTCAATAGCAATATGAGTTTAGTGGCTACTGAACTGTACAGCACAGGTATAGAACGTTTTCATTATCACAGAAATTTCTATTATACAAACTTCTTTCAACATCATCCTCTTTGATTTTCCCATCTTTAAAATAAAGATGAAAATCCCTGTCCACTTCACAATATATGTAGGATAGTCAAAGGTGAAAATGAGTGTAAAAGCTCTTTGTATTTATAACAGCATATTATTATCATTGTTGTTTTTTCCATTGTTTTGATTCATTTTTATCAATGAAAATATGAAACCTCTGGATGAATTTATAGGACTCTTCTCAGAGGTAAACATTCCAGCTTACCTAAACGTATTTGTAAAATGAGATGTTTTATACTTACATTCATATATTACTATTTTTAATATTTTTAAAATCATATTTTTACCATTGTAATCCATGCAATTTTACTTCGTTTTCTAAATAAATATCTTTCTTCTAATAGGATAAGATTTTTAAATTATATTGATTGGTATTTACAAAACATTTTGATTAACAAAAGTGCACAAGTGTGTCATACATTGTTTTTAAACATATGATAATCACTTGAAAATGCATTTTAAATTAATAAATAATTTAAAATTAAAGAATATTAATGGTAACTCCAAAAAAACCAAAATATAACTTCACAAGGGGTGGAAAATATGTCATGTACAAAACTGAGAACCTGCAATTTCTATTCACTTAAAACTTGATGTAGGTGAATTGAATGATTATAAAATCACACCAGTATATGACTTATTGAAATCTTCCTTTTTCTTTTTATTTAGATACCTGAAAAACTGTACATCTGTTTTCTAGTTTCTAGCAATGGTATGTTTCAGATAGGTATTTAAGAATAATAGGTCTATTTGTTCTTCTTATATAGCACTCAGAACAGAAAGTACTTTGCAGAATCCCTAGCTGTTTTGAAGATATTGTTCCTGAAAATTACAAGCCCCTTAATAACTCTATGTGGGCTCTGATTTTTTATAACTTAAGTACTCACCACATCTCTCAGTGCTTTTATTACTCTGTCAACATCTTGTGATCCCTAAGAAGTTGGAGAGAAAATTTAAGCAACACAAAAATGTCAGGATGAGATATTCCTCCAATAATATGTGCATGGGTAACACTAAAATAAAACAATTATGTTTACATCTGTAATTAAGAATGTTGCCCACAAAAGGTGAGATTAATTTTTTGAAATTGTACTGTTATGTTCAGTACTTCCTGTAAGAGCAATTGGTTATTTTTATATGAGTATTTATATTATTATGTTACCATAATTTTTAATAAGTATAAACTAATGTACTAATAAAATTTATATATTAGTATAATGCAAATTATACTAATATGATTTAACCCATTGATTAATATAAGTTAATTTAATGCTATGATATAATATTAATTGTATTATTCAATGTTATTGGCATATAATTTTAATGTCGGAGACTTTGAATTTTGGTTATTCTGGGGCACAAGAAACAATTATCATTAGACATCTAAATATAATTTTAAAAAATTGCTGACACATTTTATATACACATTATGTAAATATAATATATATGTAAATATAATATATATATATGAATTTCTATATACATAAATCTTAAGTGTTTTATAAATATATAAATATATACATGTATGCATTGACTTACAAAATAAAACATAGGCACCAAATAAGTATGTTTAAGTGTATATATGTATTTATATATATTCATTTGCAAATTTAAAATATGGGTACAAAATCAATATATATTTATATTGCTTCAAAGTAAAGCATAGACATAAAATACTGATACCAAATAAATATAATTATTATAGAACCCTATCAAATTTGAATAAAAATGATTAATTTCTATGTCACCAAAATCATACTTCATAGAAAATCAATTCTAAGTGTGATTTGAGCCTGAAAGCCATGAGGTAAACTGGAATGCAAACTTTATATAACTCTAACTGTATAAGTACTATTAACAGAAAATCATAAGTAATATGTAATTAAAGATACATTTAACAGTGAAAGGGTAAATCCAAGGTGAAAGCTTGATTTTGTTTTGTTTTGTTTTATGTGAGTAGGTTGTATACTCTATTTCCACATACATGGCTACCAAGGGATTATACCCTTTTTCAATCTGTATTGCTATAATTTTATTAATATTATCTTAATGTAAGCATAGCAAAAACAATTTCTCTATAATTTTGAATAGATCATAAATTCTATAGGATTTCAAATAGGAAAAAATAGGTAAAAAATATTATGAAAGCTTTTCAGAAAAATAAATGCTTCAGCAAATGCATTTAAATTCTAGTTCTCTCCAATATTCCCACTGAAGTGATTAAAGGCCATAGAACATGGGTGCCTGAATATTTGTATGTTGTCCTTGTGTGTAACTTCTCCTGTTTCTAGAAAGTAGCTGGGCTCTGTTCTTTGTTTTTGTTTTTAATTTGCCACAGATTTTGAATGACAAGAAAAAAATTAAAAGCACTTCCTCTATTTTTGTGCAATCTTAAGCTCAGCAAAGAGGATTCCTAGGATTTCCAAGGAAATGGAGGAAGAAGAAAATTAAGAAGCAGCTAGATGGGAAGGACTGAGACTGAGAAGGGGGCTCACTAATCTGTGTCCTTGGGAACCTACAGCACCACAGGGAGAAGGCAGGAGCTCAGAGAAGCATAATTCAAACATATGTGTAGAGCTTGCTGTGGGCAAAGCACTGTTTTGAGAACTTCACCTGCATTTATTCATTTAATCCTCACAAAAATCTTTGAGACCAAGTATTATAATTTACATTTTACAGCTGAAAAGGCTGAGGCAAAGGGAAGTTATTTAGTATGCAATGTCACACAACAAAAGTAGAGACAGTACTCTACTCAGAACTTCTATGCTCCACTGCCTTTGCACTCACCCACTGTATGCTTTCACTGCTTATGGTTATAAGCTTCACTTACATGATGTCTGGATGACAAAGTTCTCACTGTTATGGCACTAAATAAAGCCCCATGAGAATTTGTCTCTTTAAAGGTGATGACATTTGAGTACATGGTGGTTGTTAGAGTATGTGAATTTCTGAGACTGAATTTTCTACTGGCCTGGTGGCATGGATGCTCAGAAGCATAATTAATTTAAAACAAAATTTTAAAAAATATCAATATTCTCACACATTTTCAGACAGAAAATAGTGTGCAAGAAACTTTGAGGATTAAGTAAGATAGAATACAGAAAGGACTAGATCTGATAAAAGGCCAAGAAACCCACCATTTACCAAATTCAAGCAACCATAGACCTCAAATATGTGAAGCATATTCCCCAAAATCAGCATTCTTTTTTTTTTTTTTTTTTTTTTTGCGGTACGCGGGCCTCTCACTGTTGTGGCCTCTCCCATTGCGGAACAACAGGCTCCGGATGTGCAGGCTCAGCGGCCATGGCTCACGGGCACAGCCTCTCTGCGGTATGTGGGATCTTCCCGGACCGGGGAACGAACCAGTGTCCCCTGCATCGGCAGGCGGACTCTCAACCACTGCGCCACCAGGGAAACCCCAAAATCAACATTCTTGTTTCAGAATGTCTAGCTTCAGAGATAGGGAAGCTGCTGGAGCAGAAGGAGGTATAAGTCTTGATCCAAATGTGGTCCCAAAGAAGGTCACAGATGCCTGAGATGACGCAGAGTAGGGATCCAGTGTTGGCACATAGTGTTCCCTGCTTATACTTGGGGGAGCTGGACTTGCTAGACAAAGAGATTTAGTATTTTGTTTGTTTGTCTTTCTAGTAAATAAGGTAAAGTGAGCTGAGAATGAGAGCAGTTCCCTAATCAACTTCTAGTGGCACAACTAAAATAGAGACAGACCACATTTTGCTTCCTAATTCATTTGAGTTTAAATGATTCAAACCAAAACAAATCCAGTCTCTGAGATGACTGTGATGAAATTTCAATGAAACACAAGCACAACAGTTTAGCAAGGAAAAAGCCATCACAGAAACTAAAAGTAGACAGTCAACCATAAGGAGGGGAAAGAATTGAGAACAAGAAAAAAAAAATGTTACCTGCATCTTAGCTGAGAACATCTCTGACTTTGGTTTGTTTGTTTGGAGGGGGTGGGTGTAGGGAAGTGGTTTAAAGAGAAATTTGTTTTCTCACAATTCCAGATACTAGAAGTCAAAGATTACGGTTCTGGCAGGGTTGTTTCTTCTGAAGCCTTTCTCTTTGGCTTGTAGGTGGTCATCTTATCCCTATGTCTTCACATGATCTTCCCTCTGTGTTGTTCTGTATCTGGCTTTTGAAACTTTGTAAAATTGTCTTAAATTCCTTTCTGTGCCTAATTGCATTATCCTCTCTACCAATTTCATAGCTCTTGGAAGTCCAAGTGTTTCTCAAGTATCTATGCTAATGCTAAGGAGATTACATTCTCCTTGCTTTCTGTCTCTTACATTATTTACTAGCCCTAACACATTGCCCCTAACATAAAACATGACACTTAGTCCGTCCCTTTCACACACAAAAAATTTAATCAAGTTCATTAACCAGACATTTGTATGTTGAAAATGTGTTGGAGCCCCACCACAGGGGTCATGGTGAGCATATCAGAACTTTCATAACCTCCCTGACTCTCTCTACCTCTTTCCTCACACGTGATTCAGTAATCATTCTTAGTTCTTGAGCATTCCCTTAGCTTCTTATCCACAAGCAAAATATGTTTCCAATATAATTTTCTCTCTAACAGGAATTTTTGTACCAGCTGTTCAGAGAAATAAATGTTTCACCTCAAATGAAAAACATTATCTAACTGATATAAAAACTGTAACACAGGGAGTGTACAGAATGTTCGATATTATAAAAACCCATATGAGTACTAGATGTCAATTTCAAGAAATATTTCACACAATACCTAAGAAAAAGGAAAAGAGAACAAAAAATATGACAGTAAGGATGGTACAGGAAATTGTACCCTGAAATATGATAAGTTGTCCAGACTGCAGGCAAGAACAAGATGAAAATCAATGATCAAGAATTAATAAAATGAATCTTTCTGGGATGAAGGAACATTTGAGATCAAGATGACTTAAAAATTACCATGCAAATAAATATATAGAGGGCCTCATCTTGGTACTTAGCCCTGTAGGAAATCTTAATTGTCAAAGTTAAAGAAAATAAATAAAATTTTCTAAGCATTTTCAGAGAAACAAGCACAAATCCAATCCATGATAAAAAATGTTTTATGTTGGTGGCACACTTTTCTTCTGCATCAGTAATGCCAGAGAGCTATAAGATAATGTAGAGGGACATGTACATATATATATTTATATAGCTATGCATATATATGTATGTACTTATTTATTTAAAATCCTTCAATCTATAATACATAAATCATGGCACCAAATGGATATTGCCAGAAATATAAAATTTTCAAAATGCAATATAAAATTTTTAAAACCTCTTAAAGATGTATTCCAGATGACTAAGAAATTAATCTCGTTAAAGCATCAGTAATAAAGTTAAAATAAACAAACAGAAACCTCTGTTTCCTAAAAGATGGGGTAGAAGACATTCTCTACTCTTCCTGCTAACTACATTGAAAAACACCAGAAAGAAGAAGGCAGACTAGCAAGGGACCTTGCATCCAGTGGTGAATTCTATGGGTTTTCTCTTTTCTTCATATATTGTAGACTTGGTGCTGCAAAAGGCAATAACTTGTAAACACCAAATGGACACAGACTAAAAAGAAGCCCAAAAAAGCCTGCTCCTCTCTAGTAAAAGGACCAAAAAAAAGACATCTAGCAAGATAAAATACTTTCAGAAAACATCCACTTTGCTCCATCCAAATCACACACAAAATTGTGACCCTATCTCCACCCACATCAGCAAACACCTAGAGTAGAGCTCTGATTTCCACCATCTACTGGTTATAAAAAGTTGCCCAAACCTGCTCTCAATGAGAGTGGATCAAAGAAATCTAAGTGGTGAGCCAGAACATTCAGCATTGCAGAACAAGTGGGAATCCATTCCCACCTAAGAGTAACAAGGTAACCCTTCTTACTCTTGACTGAGGTGATATCAGAGTGGGCCTAGTAGAGAGTCAGGACTTCATCACTACTCAATGGTAAAAAGAAGTCCCTCCTCCTCTCCATTGTCAAAGGAGGCTGAGTGGGGGAAAATGAACTTCCACTCTATCCTAACATTCCCCCTTCCCCTGCCAGAGCAGAGTCAAAGAAGGCCAATGAAAACAAGATTTAAATGAGATGCAGAGTCCCATACGTAGTCTCCAAAATATCCAGGGTTAAAAAAAAAACTTCTTTAGAAAAAAAAAAAAAAACTCTTGACATAAAAAGAAACAGAAATATATCAACTTGAATGAGAAAAAGTAACCAACAGGTGCCAACAGCTAGATCATACAGATGTTAAAAAATATCTGACAACACTTTTAAATCATCCATCATAAAAATAAACAATTATAAAGACACGATACATTTTTTTTAAAAAAAAGAAAATATCTGCAAAGAAACAGAAGATATAAAGAAGAACTGTGAAGAGAGAACAGTAGAAATCATGCAATTTGGATAGGAAAAAAAAATCTGCAAAAGTAACACAAAAACAGAGCCTCAGGGATCATTGAAACTGTTACAAAAGATCTAACATTCATGTTATCAGAGTCTCAGGAGAAAACAGAAAAGGGCAGAGAGGAAATAAGTATTCAAATAAATCAATGTTGAAAAATTCCCCAAATTGGCAAAAGACATTAACTTATGTATTCAAGAAACTGAGCAAATTCCAAACAGGATAGGCTCAATGAAATTCATGCCAAGACATATAAGTGAATTTTAAAAACTAAAGAAAATCAATTTTTGAACACAGAGAGAAACAACACCTTGCCTATAGGAGAAAAAAAAAATTGAGTGGCAATAAATTTTTCATCAAAATCCATGGAAGCTAAAATTAAGTGGCACATTTTTAAGTACTAAAATAAAAGAGCTGTCATTTCAGAATCTATATCCAACAAAAATATCCTTCAGAAATAAAGAGGAAATCAAGACAGTCTCAGATGATGGAAAATAAAACAAAAGAAACAAAAGAGAAACAATAACAACCAAAGAGGATTGTTACCAGACAACTTACCATGAAAGAATGGCTTAAGGAAGTTATGTAAACAGAAAAGAAATGATAAAGAACACATTTTGGAACATCAGGAAGAAAGGAAAAGAAAAAAAAAAAGCAAAACTATTGCTAAGTACAATAGTCTTTCCTTTGTCTATTGAGTTTCTAAATTATATCTGATGATTAAAGCAAAAATTATAACACCATCTATTATAACTCTCAATTAGTACAGATAAAATATTTAAGACAAACATATTATAATTGAAGGAAGATAGAGATATGTAAAGGGAGAGAATTTTTCTGCACTTTACTCAACTGGTAAAATGTTGACACCAGTAGAATGTTATAAGTAATGCATATATAATTCAATATCTAGAGCAAATACATTTAAATTCTATACAAAGAGATACATTTAAAGACATCATAGATAAATTAAAATGAGATTCTAAATTATGTTCAAGTAACCCACAGGAAGAGAAAAAAAGAAAACAGAAAAGTGAAAAACATAGGAAATTAAATTAAATTAAAATACAGACTAAAAGAGTGGATTGAAAAAGAGTGGATTGCACATAGCAAGAAACTCACTTAAAATATAATGATACATGTAGATGAAGTGAAAATATTTATAAAGAATATTCAAATAACAAAAATAAGGCAGGAGAGGCTATATTAATATACCAGACAAAGTAGATTTCACAGCAAAGAAAATTACCAGTAACAGAGTGGTTCATTGTACAATGATAAAAGGATCAGTCTGTCAATAAGACAGTAATACTAAATGTGTATGCATCAAACAACAGAACTGCAAAATATGTGAAGCAAAACTGACACACTGAAAGAAGAAATAGATCAATCCACAATTAACTTTTCCACACTCACCTCTCAAAAAGTGATAGAAAACTGGACAGAAAATTGGCTTGATTTTAAAAGAAGTCTGCATCATTATAAACCAACAGGATCTATAGACCTTTATAGGATACTTCACCTAACAACAGCAGATTACACATTATTTCTACAAAACATATATCAAGGGCTTCCCTGGTGGCGTAGTGGTTAAGAATCCACCTGCCAATGCAGGGGACACAGGTTCAATCCCTGGTCCAGGATGATCCCACATGCGGCAGAGCAACTAAGCCCAGGAGCCACAACTACTGAGCCCATGCACCACAACTACTGAAGCCCTCATACCTAGAGCCTCTTCTCCACAACAAGAGAAGCCACCACAATAAGGAGTATGCCCCTACTTACTACAACTACAGAAAGCCCACACACAGAAATGAAGAACAGACACAGCCAAAAACAAACAAATAAAAAATTTAAAAAATATATCAAAATAGACCATATTTAAACCATGAAACAAACTCAGAATCTTCAAAAGAATTTAAGTCATACAGAGTGTAGTCTCTGACCACAGTGACATCAGAGTAGAAATCAATAATAGAATAATAACAGGACAATCTTCAAACAGTTGAAAACTAAACACTAGCTTCTAAATAATTCATGGGTCAGAGAGAAAGTCTGAAGGGAAACAGAAAACTACATTTCTCTGAATGAAAATAAAATTACCATCTCTCGATATATGTGGGTGCAGCTAAAGTAGTGAAGAAGGGAAATGTATCTCACTTAAATGCCTACATTAGCAAAAAAGAAAAGGCTCAAACTAATAATCTAACCTCCCATATTAAGGAATTATAAAAAAGTGAGTAAAAATAAACCCAATATTTGCAGAAGTAAAGAAATAACAAAAACACAAACAGAAATTAATGAAGTGAGAAACAGAGAAACAATGGAGAAAATCCGTGTAGCAAAATCTAGTTCTCTGATAAGATCAATTAATGACAAGCCTCTAGCATAACAGACAAGAAAATAAAAGAAAACATCAATGTCATGATGAAATAGGGGATACCTCTAAGCCTCCACAGACCTCAAAGTGATAATAAAGGAATAATACAATAATTCTACAAAAAATTAATTTGACAACATATATGAAATGGACCAGTTCTTAAAAGCACAAATTATCATTACTCAATCATCATTAAATAAATAATGTAATTAGCCCTATAATTCTTCAATTAAACTTAGCTTAAAAATCCTGAAAAAGAAATCTTCAGGCTCAGAGTTTCACTGGAGAACTACACCAAATATCTGAAGAAGAATTAACAATTTTAAACAAGCTTATCTAAAATATAGAAGAGAGAAGACTTCCCAAGATAGCTAAAAGAAAAAAAGAAGGAAAAAAAGAAAGAAAAGAAACTAAAGAAAACTAGAGATCAAAATCTCTCAAATAGACCCAAAATTACTTAACAAAATATTAGCAAATAGAATTCAGGGATATAAAAAGATACAATGTGACTAACTGGGATTTACTCTAGGGATGCAAGGCTGGATCAATATTCTAGAATCAAGAAATATAATGAGCTTGGATAAACTGAGTGTATGGGATTAAGAGATGTACATTACCATATATAGAACAGATAAACAAAAAGTTTTACTGTATAGGAGACATTCAAGATGGTGGAGGAGTAAGACATGGAGATCACCTCCTTCCCCACAAATACATCAGAAATACATCTACATGTAGAACAAATCCTACAGAACATCTACTGAAGGCTGGCAGAAGACCTCAGAATTCCTCAAAGGCAAGAAACTCCCCATGTACCTGGATAAGGCAAAATAAAAAAGATAAAACAGAGACAAAAGAATAGGGATGGCATCTGCACCTCTGGGAGGGAGCTGTGAAGGAGGAAAAGTTTCCACACACTAGTAATCCCCTTCACTGGCAGAGACAGAGTGTGGTGGGGGTGAAGCTTTGGAGCCATGGAGAAGAGAGCAGGAACAGGGGTGCAGAGGGCAAAGCAGAGAGGTTCTGGCACAGAGGATTGGTGCCAACCAGGCCTCACCAGCCCAAGTGGCTTGTTTGCTCACCCAGATGAACAGGTTGGGGCTGGGAGTTAAGGCTCCGCCTTTAGAGGTCAGATCCCAGGGAGAGGACTGGGGTTGGCTGGGTGAACACAGCCTTAATGGGGCTAGTGAGTCACAGCTAGCCGGGACTGAATCTGGGAAAAGTCTGGACCTGCCTAAGAGGCAAAAGAGCATTGTTTCGGGGTGCGCGAGGAGAGGGGATTCAGAGCACTGCCTAAACAAACTCGAGAAATAGGCGCAAGCCACGACTGTCAGCACAGACACCAGAGACGGTCATGAAACACTAAAGCTTCTGCTGCAGCCACCAAGAAGCCTGTGTGCAAGCACAGGTCACTATCCACACCTCCCCTCCCAGGAGCCTGTGCAACCCACAACTACCAGGGTCCCAAGATACAGGGACAACTTCCCCAGGAGAACACATGGCATGCCTCAGGATGTTGCAATGTTGTGCCCATCTCTGCTGTTGTAGGGTCTCGCCCCATTGTCTACCCCTCCCTCCCCAAGGCCTGAGTGAGCCCAAATCCCCTAATCAGCTGCTATTATAACCCTATCCTGTCTGAGCGAAAAATAGACGCCCTCAGGTGACCTACACACAGAAGTGGGGCCAAAATCAAACTTGAAACCCAGGAGCTGTGCAAACAAAGAAGAGAAAGGGAAATTTCTCCCAGCAGCCTCAGGAGCAGCAGATTATGTCTCCACAACCAACTTGATGTACCCTGCATCAGTGGAATACCTGAACAGATAAAGAATCACCCCAAAATTGAGGCAGTAGACTTTGGGAGCAAACTGTAGACTTGGAGTTTGCTTTCTGTATCTAATTTGTTCCAGGTTTTATGCTTATCTTAGTTTAGTATTTAGAGTTTATTATCTTTGGTAGATTTGTTTATTGATTTGGTTGCTGTCTTCCTCCTTTTTTTGTTTTTTATATGGATATATATATATTTTTTTCCTTTTCTCATTTTGTGAGTGTGTATGTGTATGCTTCTTTGTGTGCTTATGTCTGTATAGCTTTGTTTTTACCATTTGTCCTAAGGGTCTGTCTTTCTGTTTTTTCTGTTTGTTTGTTGGTTTCAGTAGAGTTTTTAGTGCTTGTTATCATTGGTGGATTTGTTTTTTTTGCTTTGGTTGCTCTCTTCTTTCTTTCTTTCTTTTTTTTTAAATTACTTTTTAATTCTTTTTAAACTTTTAATAATTATTTTTTTTAATAACTCCTTTCCTTCCTTTCTTTCTTTCTTTCTTTCTTTCTTTCTTTCCTTCTTTCTTTCTTTCTTTCTTTCTTTCTTTCTTTTATTCTCCCTTTTCTTCTGAGCCATGTGACTGACTGGATCTTGGTGCTCCAGCCGGGTGTCAGGCCTGAGCCTCTGAGGTGGGAAAGTCCAAGTTCAGGATGTTGATCCATCAGAAACCTCCCAGCTCCGCATAATATCAAATGGTGAAAGCTCTCCCAGAGATCTGCATCTTAATGCTAACATCCAGCTCCACTCAGCGACCAACAAGCTACAGTGCTAGACATCCTGTGCCAAACAACTAGCATGAAAGGAACACAACCTCACCCATTGGCAGAGAAGATGGCCAAAATCATAGTAAGCTCACAGACACCCCAAAACACACCAGCAGATGTGGTCCTGCTCACCAGAAAGAGAAGATCCAGACTCATCTAAATCTTCCTGATGTCCACTCCACCAGGAAGCCTACACAACCCGCTGAACCAACCTTAGCCACTGGGAGAAGACACCAAAAATAACCAGAACTACAAACCTGCAGCCTGTGAAAAGGAGACCCCAAATACAGTAAGTTAACCAAAAGGAGAAGACAGAGAAACACACAGCAGATGGAGCAAGGTAAACACCCACCAGACCAAACAAATGAAAAGGCAATAGGCAGTCTACCTGAAAAAGTATTCAGACTAATGATAGGAAATGTGATCCAATATCTTGGAAATAGAATACAGAAAACAAAAGAAATGTTTAAAAAAACCTAGAAGAACTAAAGAGCAAACAAACAACGATGAACAGCACAGTAAATGAAATTAAAAATTCTCTAGAAGGAATCAATAGCAGAATAACTGAGGCAGAAGAATGGATAAGTGACCTGGAAGATAAAATAATGGAAATAACTACTGTAAAGCAGAATAAAGTAAAGAGAATGAAAGAACTGAGGACAGTCTCAGAGACTTCTGGGACAACATTAAATGCACCAACATTCGAATTATAGGGGTTCCAGAAGAAGAGAAAAAGAAAGGGACTGAGAAACTATTTGAAGAGATTATAGTTGAAAACATCCCTAATATGGGAAAGAAAATAGTCAATCAAGTCCAGAAAGTGCATAGAGTCCCACAGAGGATAAATCCAAGGGGAAACACGCCAACATACATATTAATCAAACTATCAAATATTAAATACAAAGAAAAAATATTAAAAGCAGCAAGGGAAAAAAACATACAAGGGAATCCCCATAACGTTAACAGCTGATCTTTTGCAGAAACTTTGCAAGCCAGAAGGGAGTGGTAGGACATATTTAAAGTGATGAAAAGGAAAAAAAACTATAACCAAGATTACTCTATCCAGCAAGGATCTCATTCAGTTTGATAGAGAAATTAAAACCTTTACAGACAAGCAAAAGCTAAGAGAATTCAGCACCACCAAACCAGCTTTACAAGAAATGCTAAAGGAACTTCTCTAGGCATGAAACACAAGAGAAGGAAAAGACCAACAATAACAACCCCAAAACAATTAAGAAAATTGTAATAGAAGCATACATATTGATAATTATCTTAAATGTAAATGGTTAAATGCTCCAATGAAAAGGCATAGACTGTATGTATGTATACAAAAACAAGACCTGTATATATGCTGTCTACAAGAAATTCACTTCAGACCTAGGGACACATACAGACTGAGAGTGAGGGGATGGAAAAATATATTCTTTGCAAAGGGAAATCAAAAGAAAGCTGGAGTAGCATTTATCATATCAGACAAAATAGATTTTAAAATAGACTATGACAAGAGACAAAGAAGGACACTACATAATGATCAAGGGATCAATCCAAGGAGAAGATATAACAATTTTAAATATTTATGCACCCGATATAAGACCACCTCAATGCATAAGGCAAATGCTAACGCCATAAAAGGGAAATTGACAGTAACACAATCATAGCAGGGGGCTTGAACACCCCACTTTCACAAATGGACAGATCAACCAAAATGAAAATAGAAAAGGAAACACAAGCAATACATGATACATTAAACAAGATGGACTTAATTGATATTTCTAGGACATTCCATCCCAAAACAACAGAATACACTTTCTACTCAAGTGCTCATGGAACATTCTCCAGGGTAGATCATTTCCTGGAAAACAAATTAAGTCTCTGTAAATTTAAGAAAATTGAAATAATATCAAGTATCTTATCCAACCACAATGCTATGAGGCTACATATCAGTTACAGAAAAAAATCTGTAAAAAATACAAACACATGGAGGTTAAATAATACACTACAAAAAACCAAGAGTGCTTCCCTGGTGGTGCAGTTGTTGAGAGTCTGCCTGCCGATGCAGGGGACTCAGGTTCGTGCCCCAGTCTGGGAAGATCCCACATGCTGCAGAGCGGCTGGGCCCGTGAGCCATGGCTGCTGAGCCTGCACGTCCGGAGCCTGTGCTCCGCAACGGGAGGGGCCACAACAGTGAGAGGCCCACGTACAGCAAAAATAAACAAAACAAAACAAAACAAAAACACAAGAGATTAGTGCAGAAATCAAAGATGAAATAAAAAAATACCTAGAATCAAATGACAATGGAAACATGACAACCCAAAACCTATGGGATGCAGCAAAAGCAGTTCTAAGAGGGATTTTTTGGAAATACACTCCTACCTCAGGAAACAAGAAATATCTCGAATAAACAACCTAACCTTACCTAAAGCAATTAGAGAAAGAAGAAAAAGAAATCATAAAGATCAGATGAGATATAAATGACAAAGAAATGATGGAACGATAGCAAAGATCAATAAAACTAAAAGGTGGTTCTTTGGGAAGATAAACAAAATTGATAAACCATTAGCCAGCCTCATTAAGAAAAAAAGGGAGAAGACTCAAATCAATATAGAAATGAAAAAGAAGTAACAACTGACACTGCAGAAATACAAACGATCATGAGACATTACCACAAGCAACTATATGCCAATAAAATGGACAACCTGGAAGAAATGGACAAATTCATAGAAAAGCACAACCTGCCAAGACTGAATCAGGAAGAAATAGAAAATATAAACAGACAAATCACAAGCACTGAAATTGAGACTGTGATTAAAAATCTTCCAACAAACAAAAGCCCAGGACCAGGTGGCTTCACAGGTGAATTGTATCAAACATTTAAAGAAGAGCTATCACCTATCCTTCTCAAACTCTTCCAAAATATAACAGAGGGAGGAACACTTCCAAACTCATTCTATGAGGCCAACATCACCCTGACACCAAAACCAGACAAAGATGTCAGAAAGAAAGAAACCTACAGGCCAATATCACTGATGAACATACATGCAAAAATGCTAAACAAAATTCTAGCAAACAGAATGCAACAGTACATTAAAAGCATCATACACATGATCAAGTGGGGTTTATCCCTGGAATGCAAGGATTCTTCAATACACGCAAATCAATCAATGTGATAAACCATATTAACAAATGAAGGCGAAAAACCATATGATCATCTCAATAGATGCAGAAAAAGCTTTTGACAAAATTAAATACCCATTTATGATAAAAACCCTCCAGAAAGTAGACATAGAGGGAAATTACTTCAATAAAATAAAGTCCATATATGAAAAACTCATAGCCAACGTCATCCTCAATGGTGAAAAATTGAAACCAATTCCACTAAGATCAGGAACAAGACAAGGTTGTCCACTCTCAACACTATTATTTGACATAGTTCTGGAAGTTTTAGCCACAGTAATCAGAGAAGAAAAAGAAATAAAAAGAATCCAAATCAGAAAAGAAGAAATAAAGCTGTCACAGTTTGCAGATGACATGATACTATACATAGAGAATCCTTAAGATGCTACCAGAAAACTACTAGAGCTAATCAATTAATTTGATAAAGTAGCAGGATACAAAATGAATGCAAAGAAATCTCTTGCATCCCTATACACTAATGATGAAAAATCTGAAAGAGAAATCAAAGAAACACTCCCATTTACCACTGCAACAAAAAGAATAAAATACCTAGGAATGAACCTACCTAAGGAGACAATAGACCTCTATGCAGAAAAGTATAAGACACTGATGAAAGAAATTAAAGATGATACAAAAAGATGGAGAGATATACCATGTTCTTGGATTGGAAGAATCAACATTGTGAAAATGATTATACAACCCAAAGCAATCTACAGATTCAGTGCAATCCCTATCAAATGACCAATGGCATTTTTCACAAAACTAGAACAAAAAATTTCACAATTTGTATGGAAACACAAAAGACCCCGAATAGCCTAAGCAATCTTGAGAATTAAAAATGGAGCTAGAGGAATCAGGCTTCTGGATTTCAGACTATAGTACAAAGCTACAGTAATCAAGACAGTATGGTACTGGCAAAAAACAGAAATATAGATCAATAAAACAGGATAGAAAGCCCAGAGATAAACCCATGAATATATGGTCACCTTTTTTGGATAAAGGAGGCAAGAATATACAATGGAGAAAAGACAGCCTCTTCAGTAAGTGGTGCTGGGAAAACTGGAGAGCTACATGTAAAAGAATGAAATTAGAACACTCCCTAAAACCATACACAAAAATAAACTCAAAATGGATTAAAGACCTAAATGTAAGGCCAGACACTATAAAACTCTTAGAGGAAAACATAGGCAGAACACTCTATGATGTTAATCACAGCAAGATCCTTTTTGACCCACCTCCTATAGAAATGGAAATAAAGACAAAAATAAACAAATGGGACCTAATGAAACTTGAAAGATTTTGCACAACAAAGCAAACCATAAACAAGACGAAAAGACAACACTCAGAATGGGAGAAAATATTTGCAAATGAAGCAAATTACAAAGGATTAATCTCCAAAATTTACAAGCAACTCATGCAGCTCAATATCAGAAAAAACAAACAACCCAGTCCAAAAATGGACAAAAGACTTAAGTAGACATTTCTACAATGAAGATATACAGATTGCCAACGAACACATGAAAAAATGCTCACCATCGCTAATCATTAGAGAAATTCAAATCAAAACTAAAATGAGGTACCACCTCACACCAGTCAGAATGGCCATCATCAAAAAATTTACAAACAATAAATCCTGGAAAGGGTGTGGAGAAAAGGGAACCCCCTTGCACTGTTGTTAGGAATGTAAATTGATACAGCCACTGTGAAGAATAGTATGGACGTTCCCTAAAAAACTAAAAATAGAAGTACCATACAACCCAGCAATCCCACCGTGGGGCATATACCCTGAGAAAACCATAATTCAAAAAGAGTCACATACCACAATGTTTATTGCAGCACTGTTTACAATAGCCAGGATATGGAAGCAACCTAAATGTCCATTGACAGATTAATTGATAAAGAAGATGTAGCACATATATACAGTGGAATGTTACTCAGCCATGAAAAGAAAGGAAATGAGTTATTTTTAGTGAAGTGGGTGGCCTAGAGTCTGTTATACAGAGTGAAGTAAGTCAGAAAGAGAAATACAAATACCGTGTGCTAACACATACATATGGAATCAAAAAAAAAAAAAAATAGCTCCGAAGAGCCTAGAAGCAGGACAGGAATAAAGACGTAGATGTAGAGAATGGACTTGAGGACAAGGGGAGGGGGAAGGGTAAGCTGGGACGAAGTGAGAGAGTGGCATGGACTTATATATACTACCAAATGTAAAATAGCTAGTGGGAAGCAGCCGCATAGCACAGGGAGATCAGCTCAGTGTTTTGTGACCACCTAGAGTGGTGGGATAGGGAGTATGGGAGGGAGACACAAGAGGGAGAAGTTATGCGGATATATGTATATGTATAGCTGATTCACTTTGTTATAAAACAGAAACTAACACACCATTGTAAAGCTATTATACTCCAATAAAGATGTTAAAAAAGGGTGGGTTGGAAGATGGCGGAAGAGTAAGACGCAGAGATCGCCTTCCTCCCCACAGATACACCAGAAATACATCTACACGTGGAACGACTCCTACAGAACACCTACTGAAGGCTGGCAGAAGACCTCAGACCTCTCAAAAGGCAAGAAACTCCCCACGTACCTGGGTAGGGCAAAAGAAAAAAAGAAAAAACAGAGACAAAAGAATAAGGACAGAACCTGCACCAGTGGGAGGGAGCTGTGAAGGAGGAAAAGTTTCCACACACTAGGAAGCCCCTCCGCGGGCGGAGACTGCGGGAGGCGGAGGGGGGAGCTTCGGTACCGCGGAGTAGTGAACAGCGACGGGTGCGGAGGGCAAAGCGGAGAGATTCCTGCACAGAGGATCAATGCCGACTGGCACTCACCAGCCCGAGAGGCTTGTCTGCTCACCCGCCGGGGCGGGCGGGGCTGCAAGCTGAGGCTCGGGTTTCGGTTTTGGACGGAGCGCAGGGAGAGGACTGGGGCTGGCGGCTTGAACATAGCCTAAAGGGGTTAGTGCACCACGACTAGCCGGGAGGGAGTTCGGGGAAAAGCCTGCACCTGCCGAAGAGGCAAGAGACTTTTTCTTCCCTCTTTGTTTCCTGGTGCGCGAGGAGAGGGGTTTAAGAGCGCTGCTTAAAGGAACTCCAGAGATGGGCGCGAGCCGCGGCTAAAAGCGCGAACCCCAGAGACGGGCGCGAGCCGCGGCTAAAAGCGCGAACCCCAGAGACGGGCGCGAGCCGCGGCTAAAAGCGCAGACCCCAGAAACGGGCGGGAGACGCTAAGGCTGCTGCTGCCGCCACCAAGGGGCCTGTGTGCGAGCACAGGTCACTCTCCACACCCCTCTTCCGCGGAGCCTGTGCAGCCCGCCACTGCCAGGTTCTCGGGAACCAGGGACAACTTCCCCGGGAGAACGCACGGCGGGCCTCAGGCTGGTGCAACGTCACGCCGGCCTCTGCCGCAACGTCACGCCGCCTCTGACGCCGCAGGCCCGCCCCGCACGCAGTGCCCCTCCTTCCTCCCCCCACCCCCGGCCTGAGTGAGCCAGAGCCCCCGAATCAGCGGCTCCTTTAACCCTGTCCTGTCTGAGTAAAAAAACAGACGCCCTCCAGCGACCTACACGCAGAGGCAGGGCCAAATCCAAAGCTGAGCTCCTGTAAGCTGTGAGAACAAAGAAGAGAAAGGGAAATCTCTCCCAGCAGCCTCAGAAGCAGCGGATTAAAGCTCCACAATCAACTTGATATACCCTGCATCTGTGGAATACCTGAATAGACAAGGAATGATCCCAAATTGAAGAGGTGGAATTTAGGAGCGAGATCTATGATTTTTTTCCCTTTTCCTCTTTTTGTGAATGTGTACGTGTATGCTTCTGTGTGAGACCTTGCCTGTATACTCTTGCTTCCACCATTTGTCCTAGGGCTCTATCTGTCCATGGTTTTTTAAAAAAATTTTTTTTTCTCAATAATTAATTTTAATTGTAATAGCTTTATTATACTTTGTTCTTTCTTTCTTTCTTTCCTTCCTTCCTTCCCTCCTTTAGACAACGAATCACCCCAAATTGAGGAGGTGGTCTCTGAGAGCAAGATTTATGATTTTTCCCCCTTTACCTCTTTTTGTGAAGGTGTATGTGTATGCTTCTGTGTAAGATTTTCTCTGTATAGCTTTGCTTCCAACATTTGTCCTAAGGTTCTATCCGTCCCCTTTTTTTTTTTTTCTAAATATTTTTTAATTCAATAACTATATTATACTTTATTTTATTTTTACTGTATCTTCTTTCTTTCTGTCTTTTTTCCTTCTTTCCCTCCTTCCTTCCTTCCTTCCTCCCTCCCTCCCTCCTTTCTTTCCTTCTTTGCTTTTTTCTTCCTTCCTTCCTTTCCTCCTTTCCTTCTTTCTTTCCTCATACTTCTACTAATTCTCTCTACTTTTTCTCCCTTTTATTCTGAGCCGTGTGGATGAAAGGCTCTTGGTGCTCCAGCCAGGAGTCAGGGCTCTGCCTCTGAGGTAGGAGAGCCAACTTCAGGACACTGGTCAACAAGAGGCCTCCCAGCTCCACATAATATTAAACGGCGGAAATCTCCCAGTGACCTCCATCTTAACACCAGCACCCAGCTTCACTCAACGACCAGCAAGCCACAGTGCTAGACAACCTATGCCAAACAACTAGCAAAACAGGAACACAACCCCACCCATTAGCAGAGAGGCTGCCTAAAATCATAATAAGGCCACAGACACCCCAAAACACACCACCAGACGTGAACCTGCCCACTAAAGAGACAAGATCCAGCCTCATCCACCACAACACAGGCACTAGTCCCCTCCACCAGGAAGCCTACACAACCCACTGAAACAACCTTAGCCACTGGAGACAGACATCAAAAACAACGGGAACTACGTACGTGCAGCCTGCAAAAAGGAGACCCCAAACACAGTAAGATAAGCAAAATGAGAAGACAGAAAAACACACAGCAGATGAAGGAGCAAGATAAAAACCCACCAGACCTAACAAATGAAGAGGAAATAGGCAGTCTACCGGAAAAAGAATTCAGAATAATGATAGTAAGGATGATCCAAAATCTTGGAAGTAGAATGGACAAAATGCAAGAAACAGTTAACAAGGACCTAGAAGAAATAAAGATGAAACAAGCAATGATGAACAACGCAATAAATGAAATTAAAAGTACTCTAGATGGGATCAATAACAGAATAACTGAGGCAGAAGAACGGATAAGTGACCTGGAAGATAAAATAGTGGAAATAACTACTGCAGAGCAGAATAAAGAAAAAAGAATGAAAAGAACTGAGGACAGTCTCAGAGACCTCTGGGACAACATTAAACGCACCAACATTCGAATTATAGGGGTTCCAAAAGAAGAAGAGAAAAAGAAAGGGACTGAGAAAATATTTGAAGAGATTATAGTTGAAAACTTCCCTAATATGGGAAAGGAAATAGTTAATCAAGTCCAGGAAGCACAGAGAGTCCCATACAGGATAAATACAAGGAGAAATACGCCAAGACACATATTAATCAAACTGTCAAAAATTAAATACAAAGAAAGCATATTAAAAGCAGCAAGGGAAAAACAACAAATAACACACAAGGGAATCCCCATAAGGTTAACAGCTGATCTCTCAGCAGAAACCCTACAAGCCAGAAGGGAGTGGCAGGACATACTGAAAGTGATGAAGGAGAAAAACCTGCAACCAAGACTACTCTACCCAGCAAGGATCTCATTCAGATTTGATGGAGAAATTAAAACCTTTACAGACAAGCAAAAGCTGAGAGAGTTCAGCACCACCAAACCAGCTTTACAACAAATGCTAAAGGAACTTCTCTAGACAAGGAACACAAGAGAAGGAAAAGACCTATAATAACGAACCCAAAACAATATAGAAAATGGGAATAGGAACATACATATCGATAATTACCTTAAATGTAAATGGACTAAATGCTCCCACCAAAAGACACAGATTGGCTGAATGGATACAAAAACAAGACCCTTATATATGCTGTCTACAAGAGACCCACTTCAGACCTAGAGACACATACAGACTGAAAGTAAGGGGATGGAAACAGATATTCCATGCAAATGGAAACCAAAAGAAAGCTGGAGTAGCATTTATCATATCAGACAAAATAGACTTTAAAATAAGGACTATTACAAGAGACAAAGAAGGACACTACATAATGATCAAGGGATCGATCCAAGAAGAAGATATAACAATTGTAAATATTTATGCACCCAACATAGGAGCACCTCAATACATAAGGCAAATACTAACAGCCATAAAAAGGGAGATCGACAGTAACACATTCATAGTAGGGGACTTTAACACCCCACTTTCACCCATGGACAGATCATCCAAAATGAAAATAAATAAGGAAACACAAGCTTTAAATGATACATTAAACAAGATGGACTTAATTGATATTTATAGGACACTCCATCCAAAAACAACACAATACACATTTTTCTCAAGTGCTCATGGAACATTCTCCAGGATAGATCATATCTTGGGTCACAAATCAAGCCTTGGTAAATTTAAGAAAATTGAAATTGTATCAAGTATCTTTTCTGACCACAACACCATGAGACTAGATATCAATTACAGGAAAAAATCTGTAAAAAATACAAACACGTGGAGGCTAAACAATACACTACTTAATAATGAAGTGATTACTGAAGAAATCAAAGAGGAAATAAAAAAATACCTAGAAACAAATGACAATGGTGACACAACGACCCAAAACCTATGGGATGCAGCAAAAGCAGTTCTAAGGGGGAAGTTTATAGCAATACAAGCCCACCTTAAGAAGCAGGAAACATCTCGAATAAACAACCTAACCTTGCACCTCAAGCAATTAGAGAAAGAAGAACAAAAAAACCCCAAAGCTAGCAGAAGGAAAGAAATCATAAAAATCAGATCAGAAATAAATGAAAAAGAAATGAAGGAAACAATAGCAAAGATCGATAAAACTAAAAGCTGGTTCTTTGAGAAGATAAACAAAATAGTTAAACCACTAGCCAGACTCATCAAGAAAAAAAGGGAGAAGACTCAAATCAATAGAATTAGAAATGAAAAAGGAGAAGTAACAACTGACACTGCAGAAATAAAAAAAATCATGAGAGATTACTACAAGCAACTCTATGCCAATAAAATGGACAATCTGGAAGAAATGGACAAATTCTTAGAAATGCACAACCTGCCAAGACTGAATCAGGAAGAAATAGAAAATATAAACAGACAAATCACAAGCACTGAAATTGAAACTGTGATTAAAAATCTCCCAACAAACAAAAGCCCAGGACCAGATGGCTTCACAGGTGAATTCTATCAAACGTTTAGAGAAGAGCTAACAGCTATCCTTCTCAAACTCTTCCAAAATATAGCAGAGGGAGGAACACTCCCAAATTCCTTCTACGAGGCCACCATCACCTTGATACCAAAACCAGACAAGGATGCCACAAAGAAAGAAAACTACAGGCCAATATCACTGATGAACATAGATGCAAAAATCCTCAACAAAATACTAGCAAACAGAATCCAACAGCACATTAAAAGGATCATACACCATGATCAAGTGGGGTTTATTCCAGGAATGCAAGGATTCTTCAATATACGCAAATCTATCAATGTGATAAACCATATTAACAAATTGAAGGAGAAAAACCATATAATCATCTCAATAGATGCAGAGAAAGCTTTCGACAAAATTCAACACCCATTTATGATAAAAACCCTGCAGAAAGTAGGCATAGAGGGAACTTTCCTCAACATAATAAAGGCCATATATGACAAGCCCACAGCAAACATCATCCTCAATGGTGAAAAACTGAAAGCATTTCCATTAAGATCAGGAACAAGACAAGGTTGCCCACTCTCACCACTCTTATTCAACATAGTTTTGGAAGTTTTAGCCACAGCAATCAGAGAAGAAAAGGAAATAAAAGGAATCCAAATCGGAAAAGAAGAAGTAAAGCTGTCACTGTTTGCAGATGACATGATACTATACATAGAGAATCCTAAAGATGCTACCAGAAAACTACTAGAGCTAATCAATGAATTTGGTAAAGTAGCAGGATACAAAGTTAATGCACAGAAATCTCTGGCATTCCTATATACTAATGATGAAAAATCTGAAAGTGAAATCAAGAAAACACTCCCATTTACCATTGCAACAAAAAGAATAAAATATCTAGGAATAAATCTACCTAAGGAGACGAAAGACCTGTATGCAGAAAATTATAAGACACTGATGAAAGAAATTAA